>NC_054707.1:75677646-75985146 GCF_016097555.1 Gigantopelta aegis | reverse complement strand
AATCCATTGTTGGCATTTTCCCCATCATAATATTGGCAGGTATCTTGAATTCAAGATGGCGGCTATTGTAACCCTACCCCAGGGTCATATTTAGACTTCTGTGTGATTTAGATATTCCTCTACCTGTTACTGTATGATATTAAACTGATGGTGTGACCCTATGAAAATAATATATGGCAAAATAGCATGTGTAAAGATGACTACCATGGTTGTATATAGCTTTGGGAATAAAAAATACACATATTCTGATGCAACTTTGTTCAATTTATCGTCCATAACCTATATGCCTTTTTTTTTTATTAACAAACATATTTAACTTTTATCTGTTTAAACAGCTTTCTATGTGTCCCAAGCTGTAAAGGATAACACTAATTGCCATATATACTGTATATCGCTGGAGATATTGAACATTGTGTTACCCTACAAATAAATGTAAAAAAAATTAATTTTAAATTATTATACATTTTGTGTTCATTACATAATATTAACATTAACATTTTATGAAGTTACACAATAAATAAAATATGATTTATAAATATATAGGAAAATTTTGGCTAGAATTTAAATAGTTAAATCCAAAATGGATGGCATTACTGATAGTCTAACTTTCCAAAGTTTATTTCCAGTCTTTTGTTTTACTATATCTTCAGGGGCCGTCCAATCATTACGTAATGCTATTTTTGTCAAAATTAGACACCCCCTCCCTCTGTGATGCTCCGTAACGCTAGACACCACACACACACACACACACACACCAACAAAATGCACGTAACGCTTGGAGACTCCCATTCACAAACAAGTCATGCTATGCGTGTGCTTTTTTTTTTTTTTTAGCGATTTGGGAAAACGTAGATATTCATTTTAACTCACTTTATAATCATTATTATGTGTTTACATCCAGCTATAACTACTTATGTTAAACATTGTCGCCGTGACAGAACGTTTTGAGGCCACCCCCCACCCCCAAATCCAACGAAATATTTGGTAATAAAACAGTGTGTTACGTAACGCTGTTCAGTACACTCACCCACCCCCTGTAATGCTACATAACATTCGGACATACATTCACCCACCCCTCGAGCGTTACGTAATATTTGAATGGCCCCTTCAATGACCTTTTTCCATATTTGTAGTAGTGCAGCAATTATACATGTCTTCCTTGTTCCCCTCACTGACTTCTTCTTAACCTTCAATGACATCATAGCAGAAAATACTCTTTGTGTTAGAGAACGCATTTCTTTCAGGACCTGATAACTGGACTAGAATCTTCTCTGGATGGTTGTACACACCGGCTGGAACTAGATCTACCTTTTTTCTTTTGGATTAAAACAGAATTATAAAGTGAATCTTTTGTTCTTATGCTTCACTTTTCCCATCAACTATGTATGAATCCAAGTCATCAAGGCGATAATGAGTAACAAGTGCTGTCTCATCGTTAAAGTTTAAGCTGATACACGGGTTTGGCCTTTTCTGTCTTCTTCGTCAGTCCATGGTCCATGGGACAGAACCTAATTGACAAAACAGTATCTTCTGAAGACTGAGACTGTTATCGCCAGATAGAACAAGCAGTGTTCCAAAGAGATGGCAATTTGCTGGGTTTTTTTTTTTAACAACATTCATGTTTGAATACTTCAACTTCATTTTTTCAATGAAAGAAAACTTCTTTAGTGACCATCTTGGAATTGGTGCATGGAACTTTGTAGATTTGCTAATAAGCCTTTTCTGAAGAAATGTTTTGAAAGCTTTTTTTCTCCAACTGTTTTAGCCTTCAAGAGATTGTTTGCAACTTTAGCTGCGGCTTGTGCATTAGACGAAATGCAAAACAAACCTTCTTTCATGTCAATTTCATATGGATTGATAATTGTTTGGAATACACTTATTAGTCTGTGCAAATCTGTCTCGCCAAGTCTGATTTCTGATGGCCGACTGTTCTTGTGTATCATGTCTTCCGAACCCATCATACCTGCCATATCCTGTATGGCGTCTATGTAACTTGCCATTGCACGTCTTATCAGGCACCATCAATAGCATGTTGGATAGTTTCTACTGAATCCATTGATGCCTCCCTTCTGGATTTTGGTGATTAATTGCCTATTCAATTGTCATTTAGATTTCTTGATGCCAGTATATCTGATCTGGATACACTGATCACACAGTTTCTCAGTACATTGTCTGCTCCTGGGTGAGTGTTGGACACATGCCAGGTATAGATCAACGTTCTCTTTTGTACCTCGAAGGTACAACTATATTTTGTCCATGTATTGAATCCAAAACTGTGCTGCTAGTCACAGTACATTTTGTGCAAACGTTGACATTGGTCACTAACAGTCATCTCTTGCATCACTTCAGATGCAATGGGCCCAGGTTTTTTTTAAAAGCATCAAACAGCAGTCTTCCCAAGGCTTATAAAGTGAGTTTGTGACATTTACCCATTTACTCTTTCACCCCAAAATGACTACAGATAAAGGGTGTCTACCTGAGACCTCTTGTGTGACCTTACTTGAGAAATACTTGTGTAAATCCACCAGACTCAATCACAATGCCAGCTGTGTATACGGTATATAGGCATATATATATATATATATATATATATATATATATATATCAATTTAATTGAGAAAAGTGGACCTTTAGTAATTTTGGGGGTGGGGGGGGGGGGGAGGGGTGCGTACACACCCGTCGCACCCCCCACCGTAAATAAAATGTGTTGAGTGCGTCGTTAAATAAAACATTTCCTTCCTTCCTTCTTCCTCCTTAAGTGAAAATTGTCCAATCTAAAATGCATCACATAATTACGTGCTACATAAATTGTCACATGTAACAGGGTATAATTTTCAACAGTGGCATTACGCATGGCAGTCACAAGTTTCAGTAAAGTGAAATATGATTTACAGTGGCCAAAGTGATTTACGATACTGACAATTTCAATGTCTGACAGGTGTTTTGGCATTTTTCATCGACCACACTTCACAACGTGGCATACATCATTTTCTGTGGATGTAACCTATCTCTTTCATGTTCGTTGAATCCCAAACACCACTGCTAGGTACCATGCGTGTCTGGAGGTTTGACTTTCTGAGACGGAAGAAAATTAATGGAAGATGGCTATACCATTTCCTTTCATCTCTATATGCATATATAATGCAACGATGCAAAATGATAACATCTCCCCCCCAATCGTCTCTCCACTGAAGAGACCGATTCAAATGAGGTTTCCACGACCCAATCAGAATATACAAGGCCATTGCTGTTGCCAAAATTTATCCTCTGACCAAAGTACATCTTTAGTCTGTCTTTCAGCATGTGGGTCCTGTACTGAGGATTGTATAAATGGGGGAAATGTGTTTGGCTAAACAGATAATACCGTTCTTGTAGCATTGTCATCCATTCAACCTATGATCCTCTGATAATGTTAATTTGAACATAATCACAATTATGCTCAAATACTTTGTTGTGTGCTCTCTTATCATTAGTTTCTACTTTGAGGTTTCTGTCATTATATTTAAAATGGAAACTTTTAAGTGTCTTCAAACTGGTTATTTCTGCATACTTGCATGTTTATTGTAATATCATTACATAGTTTTTCATACATTTCCATCCATACCTCATTTGCTTCACATTACCAAATATATGTTGACAATATGGACTATTGCGTATTAATACCCTCATTGCTCATAACACTGGTCTTATTGAACCATACAAAATGTAAGAAAGCTGCAATTCCCATATGGTAAACAACTGAATTTTACTTTTGTATGAATTAAGCTCCCCCCAAAACAAAAATTCACATAAATTCCTTTGAGTGGGGAGGTTCCATGATCTAGTCCACGGACTATAGACAACTAGTACAAATAAATAAGCTTTATATTTATACACTCCCTGGAGTTCAAAACACTGACACCGGTCCTGTGCAGGTATTTATGCAGGAGCTGATGGTTTCGAGACAATGGCAGGAAAACACATGCATGGTGGGTCCAGAAGCCCCTGAAAACCATACTAAACCTTTTTTCGCGCTTAAGTAGAGGGTTTCATCCCCCAAAATTCCCTTCTTGCACAAGCACCTATAATAAAATATGTCTATATGGCACAGCTACCAACATTTTGGTATACTGCATGCTTAATTATGTAATATATTCCTGCATAATACACAATACAAGGCGATGTCACATTTTTAATAGTTTGGCTGAAAATGAGGAGTAGTGGTGCCATTATGCACTTATTGTGTATGACAATCCAGTTTATATAACAACTGGTATACTGCAGGAAAGGTATGGGCAGATATTTAGATCCATAAAAGTGACTTAATGTTGTACTTATAGATGTATATTAAGTTTATTGATTTAAAATTTTGGAAATTAACAGGAAAATTTATCTTGAATTTCAAAATTAAGGAGGAAAAAAAATGCCAACAATGGATTAATGTTTTTATGGAATACAAATAATTTAAAAAAAAGGTTATTCCAAATGTAGCCAAAAAAAAAAAAAATCCAAACCGCAAAAGCATGACATAACAGTCCACACTAATGTCTGTTTGTGAATATTATCTTTACATATAATATATTAACGATTGAAAAAGAGTCGAAAGTAGGATGTATTTGATCCAGAAGATACCTCGAATATATACCCAACGCCAAGATCACATTGAGTTAGTAATTATCGACTGTTGGATGTCAAACATTTGCATGAAGGTAAATGTAACAGTTTTCCATTAGCAGCAATGGATCTCACAGAGAGTACAGCATATACCACGGTATATGATATACCACTCGTAGGGCACTGGTTGGGGCGAGAAAACTCAGAGAATGGGTCCACAGATGGGGTTCTATCGTTTGAAACATGCATCTCAAGAGAGTACTCTACCCGGGCAAAGACTATTGTATACCACGGTATATGATATACCAGTCGTAGGGCACTGGTTGGGGCGAGAAAACTCAGAGAATGGGTCCACAGATGGGGTTCTATCGTTTGAAACATGCATCTCAAGAGAGTACTCTACCCGGGCAACAATCTAATTAAAATTAACTCCACTGTTACATGTGGATCTAAAGACAGCCATTTGGAGCTCATGTCCACCAATCAAAACCTTACCTGAAGAATCCTGCCAGTGATTTGAAACTAACAACACTGCGTAGTCCCCAATGTCCAGGTAACATTTCGTCTGTAAATAATAATTTAAATATTGACCATGTCATGTCATAGGGTTTTACGTGCACATTCAGAACAAGCTGTTGTAGCGCACGCCTATCGTGGGCACAAGAGCCGGCCTTAGCCGGCTCCTCCGTCCAGGATAGGAAAGGTGGGGGGAGGGGAGAGGGGAGAGGAGGGACCGCCTGCACTGGCAGGTGCAAGGGAGCACCAGCAGCCCGATCAAATCGGTAGCAGGCGGAATATTGACCAATCACACTTCGCCTTTTATAACGTTATTTGGGAGCATACACATTCTAAAAATATCGGGCGAGTCTATTTTAGTGGCCGCAGTACAGCGAACCATACCAATACGTACACATTGTTATCAGTTTTCAATTTTACATTAAAAATTATTTATTTATTTATAAAATTAAAAAAAACTAAATCAGTTTTACATTACAAATTATTTATTTTATAAAATAAAACATGTTTTAAGGCATTCGTAATTCACACGAAACATGTATACCCTCAGGATAATTCGGAATGTTTTCAAATTATTTTTAAATCACTGGCAGGATTCTGCAAGTAAGGTTTTGATTCGTGGACATGAGCTCCAACTGGCTGTCTTTAGATCCACATGTAATAGTGGAGCTAATTTTAATTAGATTGCCCGGGCAAAGACTATTGTATACCACGGTATATGATATACCAGTCGTAGGGCACTGGCTGGGGCGAGAAAACTCAGAGAATGGGTCCACAGATGGGGTTCTATCGTTTGAAACATGCATCTCAAGAGAGTACTCTACCCGGGCAAAGACTATTGTATAAGCAATTTTCACCAACTGAATACTTCATACCATTGCCTTTGATATACTAGTCGTGAAGCTAATATTTTGAAGTTAACATATTTGAGAAATTACTTCAAAGTACTCTATTGGTCAATATCATATATCAGGTACCTAACTGATTAAAGCATTTTTTTGGAGGAAACCCAAGTCTATGTTTTGCACCGTTGAATTGTAGGCCTACGGGTCTATGTTCAAATAGTAACTCTGTACTGACAACATAATGACGAAGTCAGGGTTTACATTACACTGTCAATTGTCTGCAGTGTTCAGCCGACGTTAAAGCCCGTTATTACGGGATTAAAGTCACTATGAAGTGGAGCAAACCACCGGGACCTCACTCAATGATATTACGTCTATCAACACGCGCAGAAACAAACCCCAGCCACAGTCGACTGGTTCCCGTCGCCCGTTTTCAATTACCGGAAGTCAGAATCGACAGTTCTATTACAGTTAACCAATTCATTTCATGGTGTGATGTCACTGGTGGCATTTCTCGTTGCAGATCACGCGCCGCCTTCTTGATCGATGCAAGCTAAATAAGAACCAGAAGACTTGTTTGTAATATCGATTCTTTTGGCATGACCTAAGAATCAATATATTATATTTTGTGAAAAGTAACTCACCAACCAAATCAGATAATTTTGGTAAAAATCAGCTGATACTCTGATGCTGATTGCCTGTGGAGTTTAAATACATGTACATATATAGTCCGTCATATCATTCTAAAAAAAAGAAAGAAAGTATTTTGGAAATAACGTAAAAATACTATTTTGTTTGTGTGCAATTTAAATAACTTGTAGTAAATTTCATAGCATAAAAAGGCGTTCTCCGTGGGATTAGTTTTTGAACAATATACATGTATTTGGATTTACAAACGTAAAATAACGTCTATATGCAATCATCGACACTAAATATATGCGTTTGGTATTAAACCACTATATATTTGCATCTGGTATTACACCACTAAACATTTGCGTCTGGCATTACATTACTAAACATATGCGTCTGGTATTACACCACTAAACGTATGCGTCTGGTATTACACCGCTAAACATATGCGTCTGGTATTAAACCACTAAACATATGCGTCTGGTATTAAATCACTAAACATATGCGTCTGGTATTACACCGCTAAACATATGCATCTGGTATTACACCACTAAACGTATGCGTCTGGTATTACACCACTAAACATATGCGTCTGGTATTACACCGCTAAACATATGCGTCTGGTATTAAATCACTAAACATATGCATCTGGTATTACACCACTAAACATATGCGTCTGGTATTAAATCACTAAACATATTCGTCTGATATTAAACCACTAAACATATGCGTCTGGTATTAAACGACTAAACATATGCGTCTGGTATTACACCATTAAACATATGCGTCTGGCATTAAACCACTAAAAATATGCATCTAGTATAACACCATTAAAAATATGCGTCTGGTATTAAACCACTAAACATATGCGTCTGGTATTAAACAACTAAACAGACGCGTCTGGTATTAAACAACTAAACAGATGCGTCTGGTATTAAACAACTAAACAGATGCGTCTGGTATTACACCACTAAACAGATGCGTCTGATATTAAACAACTAAACAGATGCATCTGGTATTAAACAACTAAACAGATGCGTCTGGTATTACACCAATAAACAAATGCGTCTGGTATTAAACAACTAAACAGATGCGCCTGGTATTAAACAACTAAACAGACGCGTCTGGTATTAAACAACTAAACAGATGCGTCTGGTATTAAACAACTAAACAGATGCGTCTGGTATTACACCACTAAACAGATGCGTCTGATATTAAACAACTAAACAGATGCGTCTGGTATTAAACAACTAAACAGATGCGTCTGGTATTACACCACTAAAGAGATGCGTCTGGTATTAAACAACTAAACAGATGCGTCTGGTATTATTACATCAGTAAACATATGCGATACATGTTCAGAATGCCAAGCGCTTGCCAGTCACTCGCTAGATTAGTTTTGGGACTAAAAGTTATTTGAATGCGATAAGATAGGACCAAAATTGTCTAAATAGCTATCAGAATTGGTTTTCTACTTCTGTAAGCTGTGGCGAACAAGCTTCAATCTGTCAAAACGGTTATGAAATAATGGCAGGCCTACAAGAACTATGCATAAAGGGCATGTTGAAACAGTTTTTTTGCCTATATTCCAAGGTAAATACATCAGCCCCCTACACCCCCAACAAATTGAAACAAACTACTGTCCCCCCCCCCCCTCTCTCTCTCTCTCTCTCTCTCTCTCTCTCTCTCTCTCTCTCTCTCTCTCTCTCTCTCCTATATCTCTTTCTCATCATTAAATTTTATCGTCTGCTTACAACAAGCTAGACGGCGGCGCGTGCTCTTTTGTCGTGACGCAGCATGGTGCGGTGCTCAGTGGACCTTTACCTGGGATCAATCGACTTAACTAGTTCTCGTGAAAACACAAACTGTTTCAAACGCGGCGGGATCACTCGATTCAAAAGTAAATACATCTAAAAAGCAACATTTTATGTTAGGCAGCCTTTTTTTTCTCTTCTCCTTCGAACAGCGAGACGTACCATACGCCGCAAGGAACTGGGGCTTTATTACAAATAACTTTCTGGAAACCTCTTCATACGAATAGAAGACGTTATATTGTTGCATGTAATAGATACAGTAGCCAAATATAACAAAACGGAGGGAAATAAAGAAGAAAACCGTGCAATAACAGCAGCAAATATTTTAGCGATGGAAGATACGGTTGCTTACGGTCCTTATCGGCATTATTTATTGTAAACCAACTTGTGCTTAACGGATTGTGGAGTCTACTCTGGTGTTCAACTCGAACAATAATACACAAGCACGCATGTGATACAGTACCCGTCTTTGGATTAAGATAGCTAACATCTACGCAACAGATATCCACAAGCAATCATAGAGATGAATGGAGTATGTATGAAATGTGAACACAGATACAAGTTTCTTTGAGGTGCACTAAATACACACGCTAAGGCATTAATCCCCCTGACAGACGACGGGCAGAGGTCAGCTGTGTTAAATGTCACATTCTGTCCAATGGGAAAATGAGCTGCGGTGGTACAAGCCAATGATAATGACAGGACATGGACGGGCATATATTGTATCACATTGGTTTTCATTTATCTCAGTTTTATGTCGGTGATAATTCGTCATTGTCAAAAAAAGGTGTGAAGGCTTTGACAATTACTACAATGAAACTAATTTATGGGGACGGAAAACCCAACATCGCCTGTTCTTTACGATCGGAGACTTGTTGTGTGGTGGGGTTTTTTTAAACTGCAGAATTGTAAAGATGTTTCAACATAGTGACATGCAGGTTTTATTTGTGTTAATATATGACCATTAACAATGGATGTGTACTCCAGCGAAGATGATTTTAATAACGACCCTCATAGGTGTTTCTTGACAATAACGGCGCCTTGTGGAGCTTCCCATATGATGAAACAATCGCTGTTTCCTCTGTTGGAGTGGATAGATCCAGCGCTTGTCACGATACGAATCCAGGAATCGGCAAGCATCCACAAGACAGCAGACGTGAGTTTTTCAGAAGACAAACCTGAGACAACAGTTAAGAACAATAGTCTCTGTACGCCATCTCTTGCCGTCATATTGTTTCTGACAGGGAAAGGAAACTTCGGTTGTCAACGGATGCAGAAGTGTTTCCTGGACAACAGGTCGTGGCGACGACATCATTCGATTGAGCTGTCCCACAAATGGTCTGAGACCCTAGCTGGACGACAGGACTTTTACAGCCTATTTAACCATTCCCCGTTGTGGTGTATCAACGAGTCGTACGGCAAGCCCGAGGTTCTGCGCTTCACGATATTTGTTAAGAATTTCACTTCCATGGTGGAGTTCTACAGGATCGTGACGGAGACCGAGATGGAGAGTCAGAAACCCGGCTTTTGCATCTTCCCGTTATACCAGCAGCCAGGATTGCACATAGAATTGTGCTTGAAGCACCACAAACGACTAAGGCCTTATTCAGTACCGACATCTTACCTCACGTTTAAAACACGGAATATAAAAGCGCTGAAGGATTCCCTTGGTGTGACTGTTACGGAAATCAAGAGGCATCAGTACAGAGTTGTGGACCCTGATGGGAACGGTATTATCGTGTGTGATGTCGCCTCCAAATACCAGACCCCCACGACGTCTGTCGACAACGCTAACCTCAGTGCAAACACGTTTGACGTCACTAACGATAAAAGCACGTGCGACAACCACGATCGTGATTCGGGTCGATTTTCGGATAGTGACGTATGTGACAGTGACGTAGCAGCATCTGTGGAGAAGCTTTACAGGCTAGAGCACGTGCTAAATGGACGTCACTGTGGAGATTATATCGACTGTCTGGTGTACCAACAGGAAAAGGATGGACGAAATACTCCTACTAACTGTGCAATATCAGACAAACTGTGCAGGAGCTGTAGAAGGGATATATCACATAATTGCTGTCTTACTACCTCAGACTCCACGTGCGTGTGCAATAGCAATAAGGATTGTGTGTATTCTCCGGAAGGATATATCGACATGGTATTTAAAAATAAAGCATTATCGGCTATAATGAAACAATCAACTCAAATCCGGACAATGCCAACGACTTGTTCTGAAATGGCAGGCAATAGGTGCTGCAGTAATGTAATAAAACTTGAACAAAGGTTTGAAAATGTGACAAAATCTACATCTGTCTGTAGTACAGTCAACAAAGCTCCTACAAGCGGCGTAGCAGTGAACCAACACCAGTCTCTGCAAACTGTGGGACCCAGTGAGCTGTCTACAAAAAATGTAAAGGGTGAAGAAGTCCGTTCTCAAATGACATCATCATCATCATCATCATCATCATCATCTAGACGAAACACCCGTTTCCAGACACCTGTGTTTCTCTAAATGTGTTTACATTATGCAGACCACTATAGTACATGTATAGAGACACGTGTAATAATACGCCCAGTATGACGGGGTGAGATATCATAGATTATCTTACGACTGTATCGTTCAATAATGAAGCAGTATCAAGGGTCAGCGTTTTGGAAAAAACCATACTCGACATAGCGTGTGTTTACTTAGATTAACGAACCTTAGCAAAAGGTGGGTACTGAGTTAAAGCAAAATTTAAACAAAATGGTATATTTCTTTATGCCCCGAGGCATCGGGTTTCAGGAGAATCTAGACGTGTTTGCTTAATAATGTCTTTGTTGGTCGACTCGACACGTTTATTCAGATGTCGACCTTTTAAAGGTATTAGCTGAATAGAGGTACGCTAACCGACACCTAAAAAAAAAAAAATATATATATATACAGACACCAAGGGATGGTGTTTGTTTATAAGGTGTGGAAGTAACCACTGTTTGACAGCTGCTTAAATGTTTTTTTATTTTGACAAATTGTTATGTTTTTTAGAGTCTGACCTCACCAGTAATTTGTTTTTTGAAGGAAGGAAGGAAGAAAGGAAAATGTTTGATTTAACGACGCACTCAACATATTTTATTTACGGTTATATGGCGTCGGACATATGGTGAAGGACCACACAGATATTGAGGGAGGAAACCCGCTGTCGCCACTTCATGAGCTACTCTTTTTCGATTAACTACAAGGGATCTTTTATATGCAACATCCCATAGACATGATAGCACATACCACGGCCTTTGATGTACCAGTCGTGGTACACGGGCTGGAGCGAGAGGTAGCTCAATAAGCCCACTGACGGGGATCGATCCCAAACCGACCGCGCATCAAGCGAGCGCGTTACCACTGGGCTAAGTCTCGCCCCCTTTGTTTTTTTCCCTAACTTATCTTTATGGGGAGCCATTTAAAATATATCCATAATTAGTATTGCTATTTAATCCTTTTGCAGTACTTTAATTAAAACAAAAATCACATTCCTTTTTGTGGCGGTGCAAGAAAAATGAAATCTCTTCTGATAGTGTGACGCTTTAATTATTTATTCTGAATTTGTCAGTCTTTAATTCTCCTGATAGTGTGACTCTTTAATTATTTATTCTGAATTTGTCAATCTTTAATTGTTCTGATAGTGTGAATCTTTAATTCTGCTCAATGTGTCAGTCTCTTTAATTCTCCTGGTAGCGTGAATACAGCGAGCGTCCTTACTATTCTAATGAAATATTTCTAACAAGGTACAACATATACAAAAATAGCAAATCCTTCAACAAACCCCCTCCCCATCTTTATGCGTTTTCCTGAATCTGACTGAATATGATATATAATCATACATTTACCAACTACTTAGAAGTAAATTTTATATTCATCACTGTTTATTTTATTTTATATTACTATCATTGTCATACAATTGTAATAAAGCTTTTTACATCAACTAGCTGCAGTGGTTGCAGCCAATAAAAATACAGTTTATTATTATTATTATTATTATTTTGTTTTCTTTAACGTTTGTTTTTATCATTTCATTTTACTTAATTTATTTTCTTGCATGTATCTATTAGACCGGCCTCGGTGGCATCGTGGTTAGGCCATCGGTCTACAGGCTGGTAGGTACTAGGTTCGGATCCCAGTCGAGGCATGGGATTTTTAATCCAGATACTGACTCCAAACCCTGAGTGAGTGCTCCACAAGGCTCAGTGGGTAGGTGTAAACCACTTGCACCGACCAGCGATCCATAGCTGGCTCAACAAAGACCATGGTTTGTGCTATCCCGCCTGTGGGAAGCGCAAATAAAAGATCCCTTGCTGCTAATCAGAAAGAGTAGCCCATGTAGTGGCGACAGCGGGGTTCCTCTCAAAATCTGTGTGGTCCTTAACCATATGTCTGACGCCATATAACCGTAAATAAAATGTGTTGAGTGCGTCGTTAAATAAAACATTTCTTTCTTCTTTTTTTTGTATCTATTAGCGAAACTATTGTTGCACATCACAGTTTACACTTGCAAAGAAAAGAAAAGGAATATTTTTAACAACTCCTCGGCACATTTTAAACAACAGCTTTTTGGTATCTAACATAGTGTTTTTAAGTATTTGTCGATATGGAGAATAGAAAACCAGGTGCATCACATAAAAAGCAGCATACACTAAATGACTAGTTGATATGCACTTTAAAAAAACCCTTTTTTTTAATAGTGATTTCAAGTCGTGTTTTCCAACAAAGTAGTAGATATACTGCAAAAAGGGTCTGCATTAAAAAAAAGGAGTCATGTCCACCCCATGGATCCGCAACTAAAATTTTCCCAGGTCATAAACGAGCTTATTATTTGTGTAGGCAAAATGCAAGATGACGTTTGGGTGCAGTGGCGTAGCGTGGGTTGCCAGCGCCCGGGGCAAAGCAAGTATTGCGCCCCCTAACCAGTGGACCGTTAGCACTCCCCGAGTCCCTTCCACCAGTCATTTTGCGCCCAGGGCAACCGCCCCGGTGGCCCTTCCCATGCTACGCCACTGTTCGGGTGTATTTTGGGTGAGGTGGGTTTTTTTTTTTTTTTTTTTTTTTTGTCTTAGACAACTTTCACCCCAATCAAAATAATAGTCAGTTGACCAGGCAGTCATTTGTGCATGGATATATCTTTTGTTTCTAAATATGGTACAGTGCGTCAAATATAAGTTTTAAAATAATACATTTGATAGCAGGGGCGGATCTAGACATTTGTAAAGGGGAGAGGGTGTCACAGAATTGTAATAGGAGCAAGCTGAGCAAGGAAAATGAGCCGAGGTCCGAAATATTCGTAATGAAGACAAGAAGAGACGCGTTTTCAGGACAGTTTACCACACACCCATATCCAGACCACGGTACGGCCCTGCGTTTAATGGGAGCTGGTACAGGAAATAGGTACTGGGGAAAAATATCGTCTGTTTTTTTGCTGCATACATCTGCATATTTTTTTTTTAACGACACCACTAAAACACATTGATTTATTATTCATCGGCTATTCGATGTCAAATATTTGGTAATTCTGACAAGTAGTTGTTAGAGGAAACCCGCTACATTTGTTTCCTAATGCAGCAAGCGATCTTTTGTATCCGCTTTCCCAGTTGGAAAGCACATACCACGGCCTTTGACCAGCTGTGATGCACTGGTTGGAACCAGAAGAAAAACAAATCAGTTGAATGGATCCACCGATGTGGTTCGATCCTGTGACACTGGCACCTCAAGCGAGCACTCAACCGAGCTAAATCTCGCCCTGAGTGGATCACATGAGATAGGTAACAAAATTGGCTATCACTGGATCACTAAAGGGAGTTAATTTGTTAAACACTTTACAAAAACCAAAAGTGTGACCATTTTATGAATTATCGAAGTGGTTGTAGCAATTTACGTGTGCGACTAGTTGTGGTCGAGGGCACTCTTATATTTACGTCTAACTTTACTAGTAACTTACGTTTAAACTTCTTTGTTAAATGCTCTTCAGTCGTAGATTTACGTTCATGTGCAAAACGTAGCTTACGATGTTTAGTGAAATTGGCTCCAGGGCCCCGTTTTACAAAGCGAGCTTAGCGCTAAGATCACCTTAAATGCATAGCTACTGTATACACTTAAGGTGATCGTGGCACTAAGATCGCTTCCACACGATACGACGGCCGATCGTGACAAAACAAACATTACGATTCCATCGGTTACTATGCACTCGGCTGTTCTAGTGCCAGGCACCCGTACGTATGGCGTCGCCTTTATTGGTATCGGGTTCCACCACTGGGAATTAGGATTTATTACCCATATGGGCAGAGAAAAGTGGGAAAAAAAACAAAACAAAAAAAACAACCCCAAAACATTTCTTCCCCTAAATACGTTTTGACGTCATAAACACTGTAGGCGGTTAATTGTGTGTAAGAATAGCTTCCATGGTGGGAGTCATGTCATAAACAGTACTTCACTGTAGGCGGTTAATTGTGTGTAAAAATAGCTTCCATGGTGGAAGTCATGTCATAAACAGTACTTCACTGTAGGCGGTTAATTGTGTGTAAGAATAGCTTCCATGGTGGGAGTCATGTCATAAACAGTACTTCACTGTAGGCGGTTAATTGTGTGTAAGAATAGCTTCCATGGTGGGAGTCACGTCATAAACAGTACTTCACTGTAGGCGGTTAATTGTGTGTAAGAATAGCTTCCATGGTGGGAGTCACGTCATAAACAGTACTTCACTGTAGGCGGTTAATTGTGTGTAAGAATAGCTTCCATGGTGGGAGTCACGTCATAAACAGTACTTCACTGTAGGCGGTTAATTGTGTGTAAGAATAGCTTCCATGGTGGGAGTCACGTCATAAACAGTACTTCACTGTAGGCGGTTAATTGTGTGTAAGAATAGCTTCCATGGTGGGAGTCACGTCATAAACAGTACTTCACTGTAGGCGGTTAATTGTGTGTAAGAATAGCTTCCATGGTGGGAGTCATGTCATAAACAGTACTTCACTGTAGGCGGTTAATTGTGTGTAAGAATAGCTTCCATGGTGGGAGTCATGTCATAAACAGTACTTCACTGTAGGCGGTTAATTGTGTGTAAGAATAGCTTCCATGGTGGAAGTCACGTCATAAACAGTACTTCCCTGTAGGCGGTTAATTGTGTGTAAGAATAGCTTCCATGGTGGGAGTCACGTCATAAACAGTACTTCACTGTAGGCGGTTAATTGTGTGTAAGAATAGCTTCCATGGTGGGAGTCATGTCAATTCAATTTGCAATTCAATTCAATTAATTGATCAATTTTCAATTCAATTCAAATAATTAATCAATATGCTCCAGTCAACAACTAACTTAAGTCATCAGCGATACGTAACGTCACGGCTATGACGCAACGCTGCCTCTTGCTCTCAACTTGCAAGCTTATTTTCAACAACAGTATCGTTCGAAAATCTTCCATAAAATGATAAATATTCAAAATGTGTAATAAATATAATACCCAACTCGCTTCTCAGCCATACCGTTTATCTTGCACTCGTGAATTGATGTTGTTCTTCACGAGTGCAAGATAAACGGTATGGCCGAGTAGCGAGTTCAGTATTCTCTAATGGTTCAACCTTCCTTAAATGCCTGGGCCCGGTTCACAGCATAGTTAAATTAACCCTGGGTAAGTCTAATATTTTCCATTTAAACATTTTAAAGTTTGTTTGTTGTTTGTTTTGTTTAACGACACCACTGGAGCATATTTATTAATTAAGTATCGGCTAGTGGATGTCAAACAGTTGGCAATTATGTCATGGCATTAGGGCCGTAGCTAGCGAGGGGTGGGAGGGGGGGGGGGGGGACTGAGTAGTTAAAAACTCCTTAAACGGTTAAGAAGAGAATTTTCTTTAAATTTCTATACTTTTTTCCGGCCCTGATATACCACGGCCTTTGACCAGTTGTGGTACACCGGTTGGAACAAACAACAAACCCCTCCCCCCCCCCAACAACACTCCCCCAAAAATTAAAAAATTAAAAATCCCATTCGAAGTGGTTCGATCCTGTGAAGCAAGCACATCAAGCGAGCACTGAGCTGAGCTGAATCCCGTCTGTCACGGTGATCCTATAATACCCGTAACTGAATAAAACACGATTATCCAAATATCTCCCCGAACTGTATATCTATTAGATCTCTCTGTATCGGGCAGTCTAATACCCGAGTGGCTTGGCTCTAGGTATAATCAGAGATAAGATCTTATATAAATATAGTATATGTAGCACGTTTAATTCACTAGAAAACACAACAAAACTCAATACACTTTGGAATCTGTATTAACACTACGCTGACAAATGTACTTGCCGCAGTAGTTAATTAACAACAACAATATGATAACAACCCAGAGCTAATCACTTAATTAGTTAATCACTAGGTGTCTAGTTTACACAATATTCTAATCACTTCACCGTGTCAAATATGATTTATATCTCATCTCGTGAAGTTTGGAATCATATCACACTCGTCGCGCAAAAAAACATGAAATATCCTCTATTTATTTAACGACACACTCAACACATTTTATTTACGGTTACATGGCGTCGCTCATATCGTTAAGGATATAATAAATGAAGACATATAATGTCGAAACGATTTAGAACAACCAAAGGTATCCATACATAATCAAATTTAAAGTTTCTTTTGTATTTGTGCAAAAACAAATGGGACGGTGTGACGGAACATACTCTTATCTTTTCGCCTGTGGCGATGTTAATTGTTTTAGAGGGCCGTGTGCAGCTTGGTTACGTAATACCTCCGCGCGACCGTACCTCCAAATACACACCCAGACCAGGTGTGGAGGCCATGTGGCCAGTAGTTACGTAATAACTCCGGTATTGCGGTTTTACGACAGTGGTTTCTGGCGAACTAGGCGACAGTAAGTCTGACCATCTAAGAAAATATACCGTCTCTGGGAGTTGTGGAACCATCACATGATAGGTGAGGTACCGCATTGTGCCACCAGGCGATATTCGCCGTCTCTGAGATTTTTGAATAAACAGATAGGATTTAAAAAATATCGCCAGAAACCACGGTCGTAAAACCGCACTACCGGAGTTAACATTGTAGGAATTAAACTGTATTAACGTCTGCCATTCAAAACTATTAAACACCTATCTTTATTATGGTTTCAATATACAATTTGACATAGGATAACAGCTATAAACACATTTTAAAATAAAATAAAATACGTTGATTCTAATATGTTTCAAGAAAGTTTTAAAAAATGTTGTTGCTGTTGTTTTCTTCTACCTTCTTTCACTCTTTATTTCTATTTCTAATATTCTTTTTCATAGTCGCCAGAGCATTTTCCCTTCAATTATATAAAGCCTTTGCTTTGCTAATATCCTGTTTTACAGTGTCACGTGAAACCTATCTGTTTAATCTTAATATCGAATATTATGCATGTGTGCATACGTCAGTGAGCATTTCTCGCGCTCTTTGTGTTGCTTTTCGTTTATCTTCGTCTTCATGCCTATTATTCCTCCTCTCTCACTCACTCACACACACACACACACACACACACACACACACACACACACACACACACACACACACACACACACACACACACACACACACACACACACACACACACACACACACACACACACACACGCACATGGATATGTACTATACATATATTATTTAGTAAAAGCTTTATAGTCTTGAGTGTATAGCTTTAGTTATGTATTATTTATGTATATACATGTACAATAATACAATGAATACAATGTACAGCAATGATTTGACCTTGCTTATGTTTCTAGGAACAGTTGGTAATGCCAGGGTTGGGGTCCCTGATATCACTACCTTACAGTCATGCTATAAAATGATATACACATAATATGAATACATAGGGTACATTTCAACTGTCCAAAACCCCCCCCAAAACCCCCCCCCAACCCCCCCCCCCACAAAAACAAACAAACAAACAACAACAACCCGTGTATTTCTATCATTCTATCCACAGCATTAGTTGTAATCCATGTAAAAATGCGCAGTGATTCGTTTGTAACCCTATATAGATGATTTTGTTCGCTTTAATTTAGAGATTGAATGATTTAAACAACAAACATGACAGAAAGTTGACATCTTTCAACAGAACGCACCTTTTACCTAGGGGCAAGATTTAGGACTATTTTACAAATAATCACTTGAGAGTGATGTGGGATTAGAGAAATCTTGTTTGCAATAAATAATTTGTCTTACGCAGAAAATATTGATTACACGTAAAGTCTAATTCCTTTTGATGCCGCACTAAACCGGAAAGTCATATATCACACTCCGCAAAACCAAAAGACCAGCTGAGATTTATAATTAACACATACTAAGGCCAAACAAAATAAATTTCTGGTCTCTGGTCAGCGCGCGCATCGATTTTGATCTCGCGCGCATTAACGTTTTTTTTTCTTCAAATTTCCCGCGGTATGACGTCGATTTTTGTAGGAGTAACCTGTTGGTTGTACAGAACCCCCGGTGCTACTGTTTAAGGTCTCACTACACAGATCACACAGTTCCTAATTGTGACACAAGTTATGGTTCACATATTCACTTCTAGGAAATGGTGAAGAATTAAAACAATATGTATGTTTAATGGTAAGCCTTCTGGCTGTATTTTGCCCATGTTATTTTGTAATATTGTGCATCGACCTTTTGGGACATAGGTGTATAGTGCAAGAGACAGCCGGAGTGAATCGGTTAATGAACCACCTGTCAGGACCGGTACTACAGCTAGATGCGGTCATATTATAAAAAAAACCTAAGACGGAAATGTTCTTAATTCTGGAGTGAAAATAAATGTTTATATAATGTATGTTCGCAATGGTGTATGTTGCAGGTGCTAACGAGAATCCGTTCTATTGGCAATCGTCATTTGAAGTTGGGCAATTTAACATGGGTTTCAATGGCAGATGACATCTGTGTAGTGAGACTTTAGGAAATGTTTTAGGATACGAAGGCAAAGGAGGGGACACCATGGCCACTGAGGATGGTCCAAGGCAGATGAGGAAGAAGTAAAAAACTAAATATAACACCTTTCCTACAAGCAAAAAAAAAAAAAAGAAGAAAAAAAAAAGCCGCATCGCCGCATCAGTTGTGGAACTTTGTTCTGACCGAATATATAGTGATCGGAAGTAATCCCAGAATCTCAGTTTTCTGTTATGTTGATCGCTCTGTATACAGGTGTCACGGGGATCCTATAATACCCTAACTGAATAAAACACGATTATCCAAATATTTCTCCTAACTGTATATCTATTAGATCTCTCTGTATCGGGCAGTCTATACCCGAGTGGCCCGGCTCTAGGAGTGATCAGAGATAAGATCCGATATATATATATATATATATATATATATATATATATATATATATATATATATATATATATATATATTAGATATATATATATATATACTACTCAAAAGAATTTAAGGGTCAGACGATATTTTCTACATTATTTTCTGAATGTCAATTATATTAGCTAGACCATAATGTCACGCATGGTATTGTTCCATTTTGACGAAAGTGGGTCTAAGCAACTCATAAATGAATTAAAATCCACTGTCATTGACACTGTCGACTAGTTCTAATGGCGAAAACATGCTTACATTTGCACATAAATTAGGGCGAAAGCGAAAGGTCTGCTAAGTGCCCATAACTTGCTTTTTCACAAAGCGCTTCATTTGCACGCTTTGCACGTGTATTCCATGTTCCCAATGCTGAATTTCCGTATAATTGGAGCTTGCGTTCGTGTACGGTGCACACTCCAAATTCGACAATGGTACGACTTCAACTGACTATCGAAGATCGAGGAAGGGCTATTGCTTGGCTTCTGGATGGCAATACGCAAAGAAATGTTGCTCTGAGACTTGGTGTCAGTCAGAGTGTCGTTGGCCGACTGTGGCAACGGTACCAAGCAACGAATTCTGTTCGAAATCGTCCACGTTCGGGAAGACCCCGAAGCACTACAAATAGAGAGGACCGCTGCATCACCAATATGGCTCTACGTCAACGCACAACCACTGCACGCCGATTACGTGACAATCTGCGGACTGCGACTGGAACTCGAGTGTCTGATCAAACCATACGCAGTCGTCTGAGAGCCAATAATCTACGCTGCCGTCGCCAGGCTGTTCGACCACCACTCCTACCAGTCACAGAACGGCCAGACGTCACTGGTGCACGCTTCATCTGCGGTGGCAACGTGTTCAGTGGGGTCGAGTGATGTTCACTGACGAGTCCAGGTTTAGTCTCCAGTTCAACGACGGTCGGGTTCGTGTCTACAGACGTCCTGGGGAGCGCTTCGCTGACGTTAACGTTAGACAACGTCACCGGTTCGGTGGTGGCAGCGTCATGGTGTGGGGCGGCATCTCTATCCACCACAGGACCCCCCTTCTATGTGGTGGATGGCAATCTGAATGGAATCCGCTATCTGAATGAGATTATCCGGCCGTTGGTTCTCCCAGGCCTTCAGCAGATTGGAGGCGGGGCAATTCTGCAGGATGACAATGCCAGAACCCACCGCGCCAGGGTGGTAACGGACTTTCTCAGACAACAAGGTATCGCCAGGATGGATTAGCCAGCATATTCGCCTGACTTGGCCCCAACAGAGAACGCCTGGGACGAATTAGGCAGGAGAGTTCGGGATAACCATGCCCCTCCGGCCAACCTTCATGATCTGGGTCAACTTCTTATGGCAGAGTGGCAGGCCATTCCCCAAGAGTTCTTCAGACGTTTGATCAACAGCATGAGGCAACGATGTGTCGAGTGTATTCGCGCCAGGGGTGGATTCACACTATTAAACGAATGTTCTAATGTGTAAAATCCATGTTTGACAACCTTCAACTTTGACAGCATGTCATGTGACTTTCTTGTATACAGTGACGTTTATTTGTGGTGTTTTGTAAATATGGAACAATAAATAAAAAATTTGGTATAGTTTACATCATCAATCTAATACACTCTGAAACTTATTTGGTTATAAATTTTTGACCCTTAAATTCTTTTGAGTAGTAATATATATATATATATATATATATATATATATATATATATATATATATATATATATATATATGTAGCACGTTTAGTTCAATAGAAAACACAACAAAACACAATACACTTTGGAATCTGTATTAACACTACGCTGACAAATGTACTTGCCGCAGTAGTTAATTAACAATATAATAAAAGAAAGAAGTGTTTTATTTAACGACGCACTCAACACATTTTATTTATGGTTATATGGCGTCAGACATATGGTTAAGGACCACACAGATTTTTTTAGAGGAAACCCGCTGTCGCCACATAGGCTACTCTTTTACGACAGGCAGCAAGGGATCTTTTATTTGCGCTTCCCACAGGTAGGATAGCACAAACCATGGCCTTTGTTGAACCAGTTATGGATCACTGGTCGGTGCAAGTGGTTTACACCTACCCACTGAGCCTTGCGGAGCACTCACTCAGGGTTTGGAGTCGGTATCTGGATTAAAAATTCCATGCCTCGACTGGGATCCGAACCCAGTACCTACCAGCCTGTAGACCAACAATATAATAACAACCCAAAGCTAATCACTTAATTAGTTAATCACTAGGTGTCTAGTTTACACAATATTCTAATCACTTCACCGTGATACAACACATACACGTGTGATAATTGAGAAACGCTGCCAGGGGAACTTAATTAGGGAATTACAACTATTCCTAACTGGTTAATTTTTAAGTAACCCTTAAATACTCATTCAGTAACCTTGTAATACAGAATTAATACTAGTACATATCACAATAAAGACAATAACCTACAGTTTACCTAGATCATCTAGGATGACCGGCTAAGCTTTATCTTACCAAATACTCATAAAAATATTAGAACAGTGAAGCCTACAATTTACTTTGTCAGATTACCGGAGACACTGTCTAAAGAATATTGGTATAATACAGTATTAAAATATTTAAAGTCACATCAATCACATCAAGGTTATACAACAGAGCAGAAATATATATTTACCAAGTCCGGTCTGAACTAATATATATATTTCGTTCAGTTGGACCACGTCCGTTCCCCTGGATACTTCCAGTGTTTCTCCTCGATATCCAATGTTTCTCCTCGATATCTCTAAAATCCTATCTATTTATTCAAAAATCTCAAGAGACGGCGAATATCGCCTGGGGGCACAACGCGGTACCTCACCTATTATGTGAGATTTCCTTACAAGCCTAGTCTGGTCGTCGCCTAGTTCGCGAGAGATACCATGGTCGCGCGAAGGTATTATGTAACCACTCTCCACATGACCTCCACAACTGGTCTAAGTGCATATTGGGACGCAGGAATACCACCATCGCACGGGGGTATTACGTAACCAGGCTGCACACAGCCCTCTAAAACAACTAACATCGTCACAGGCGAAAAGATAAGAGCATGTTCCGTCACAACAGGTCTAACGGCTTATATTATTAGGTTAGGTAATTGTATTTACATTTATTACCCATATGGGCTCAAATATACCGGGTAATATTTTTTCGATCTCTGCACAGTGTGCAGATTGCTCTACAGCCACTGATTGGCTGGCTTAAAAATCACGATGTTTGGTTGGTTGCTTGTCATGTCCGGAACTTCACTTTCAATCATATAATGTTTCCATTCATGAGTCAGATTACACATACGTTATACGATATACAAAGATTTACAAAAACAAATGGACTCACTTGTTTCGTAAACATGAAATGGTATATTTTCATAAGCAGCGGCTTTAGTAATATATAAAAATAATTATTTTCAAATGCAAATACAGTCGTATTATTTTGTACTGTAAACATTTGGCTCTAAAAAGAACGCCGTTATGCTATGACGTCACTTACATTACGTCATGTAATGTGCGTAAGATTATATGACGTAATGGCTGATGGCTTTGTTGTAGAATGCAGAGGAATTTTTACAGTAAAAATCAGTTAAAATTGACAATGGGTAATAAAGAGAATAACCAACTCGCTACAAGGAGTTACGAATTATCTGTCCCTCGTGAATGAATGTTGTAAAACCCTCGCCAAAGGCTCGGGTTTACAACATTCATTCACTCGGGACAGATAATTCATAATTCCTCGTAGCTCGTTAGTTATTCTCTAAGCCTCTATCCGAAAAAAGGTTCAGGCACGACAACAACTATATTATTGATTTTTACTACTGATGATAACTGTCAGCCACCTTTGTCAAAAACATCTTTTGATACTTCTTTGTGTAGAGATGCGATTTTTTTTTTTATTGTGTGTAGGTAGCAGTACACCAAGTAATATCTCACCGGATCAGTTTGAAATTCACCCAACTTTTCATTCCACAGTTACTGCTGCCAGTCCTGTCATTTGTGCTACCTGTGACAGTGTTTATTGTTATAAAATATTATTTATCAGGGGCCTATTTCACAAACATCGTAAGTTTACGACTACGAATACCAGACATACCTTTGCAAGTGTTTAACATCTATTTCACGAAGAAGTTTACATCATTACAGAAAAATTAAGCATTTTGAGAACAAAAAAAAAAAGAAAACAAAAAGAAAATAAAAGAAATGTGTACTTTTAACTATACTCTTCAAAAAAGGTAGGGGAACCTGAAATATTAAAACATACGTTTTGACCACAGACATCCTTGCAAAGAACGTCAGGTCTGTTTATCAACACACCGAAACACATTACATAGTTTGCACATGCATCACCCACATGCATCACCCAGTTGCCCGTATACGTGCGTGGGGCGTCATTCTCGATTTTGATAATTTCCACGAATGGTCCATTAATCACTGTGGAACATTATTTCTGTCAATCGTTGTGACGGTACATGCTCTTAATTTCTTTTCGCCTGTGGCGATATTAATTGTGTTAGGGGGCCGTGTGCAGTTCATTGCACTTAGCCGGGTGGGCAACTTGTTACGTAATACTTCTGCGCGACAGTCCTCGATCGGTACGCCTAATACACACCCAGAGCAGGTGTGGGAGCCATGTGGCCAGTAGTTACGTAATACCTCTGCGAGTGCGGTTTTTACAACCGTGATTTGGCGACGATGGCGTCAGTACGTCTGGCGATCAAAGAGAAAAATGCGTCTCTGGGAGAGGTGGAATATCAGATGATAGGGGGAAGACCGCCTTGTACCCCCAGGCGAATTTCTGATTTTATAATAAATAGCTAGTTTTTAGAGATATCTGGGAGAACCAAAAAGGAAGGTATCCCGAGGGAACGTGTCCGTCCGGACTGGTAAATATATTATTTCTGCTCTGTTGTATAACCTTGATGTGATTGATGTGACTTAATATTTAATACTGTATTATACCAATATTCTTTAGACAGTGTCTTCGGTCATCTGACGAAGTAAATCGTAGACTTTTGTTCTAATATTATACGAGTATTTGGTAATATAAAGCTTAGACAGTCATCCTAGAAGACCTAGGTAAACTGTAGGTTATTGTCTTTATTGTGATAGGTACCAGTATTAATTCTGTGTTACAAGGTTACTGAATGAGTAGTTAAGGGTTAATTAAAAATTAACCAGTTAGGAATAGTGTTGAAATTCCTTTATTAAATTAAGTTCTCCTGGCAGCGTTTCTCAATTATCACACGTTACTGAACGAGTAGTAAGGGTTAATTAAAAATTAACCAGTTAGGAATAGAGTGGTAATTCCTTTATTAATTAACTTCTCCTAGAAGCGTTTCTCAATTATCACACGTGTGGGTGTTGTGTCACGGTGAAATGATTCGCATATTGTGTAAACTAGGCTCCTAGAGATTAACTAATTAAGTGATCAGTTCTGGGTTGTTATTATTGTGGTTATTAATTAACTACTACGGCTGTACATTTGTCAGCGTAGGTTAATACAGATTCCAAAGTGTATTGTGTTTTTGTTGTGTTTTCTAGTGAACTAAACGTTCTATAATAATATATACTTTATATAATATCGTATCTCTGATCATACCTAGAGTCGAGCCAAAGCGGTTTTGAACTGCCTGTTACAGAGAGATCTAATAGATATACAGTTAGGAGAGATATTTTGATAATCTTGTTTTATTCAGTTACGGGTATTATAGAATCCCCGTGACAGAGTTTTCATTCCGTTGATCATACTGATAAAACGTCAACGTTCAAATTTCACTTCTGACCCCAGTTGTCCTTCAAGATCTTTGGTGGTCATAAAACCTACTGATTGCACATGTCTGGGAATGGTGTACGTCTTTCACAGGAGCTCCGACACTTTTTTCAAAATATAACTAAATATTTCTTTTGAGACGTGAAAGTACCAGAAATGCAGCTAAGAAGAGTGATTTGTAAGTCTGTGATAGAAGAGTATTACATACTGTGGAAATGAACCGTATATTAATCTAATATATTTGCGAATGACTTTTTAAACAAGCTGACATATGTGCATTTGTAACCGTCCTAAATCTAGAACAATAATACCATCAACGAGGACGGAACGGCCACGAGTGAGCGTCAATCTCCCTTCATCCCTCAACAAGTGAATGTTGACAGGAGATGGAGGCGCCCTCACGGGCGCTCATCCACGCAGATTCGAAATTCATCCGGATGCCGTAATTACTACATGTAATAAAACACAAAACACCAATTGAAATAATAATATTTAGTACATAATTATCAAAACACAAAACATAACATATAATCGCAGTGTTCACTGTCGAATGTATTAAATAACAACTACAGTAAATTACGACCACCCCAGCCCCAATTAACCTAACATTTACTCATACGGTTTTACCTACCAACCCAATCACGTTCCCAGCGGAAGACCCCGAACACTCGTCGCTAACCGCTTTTATTTGTCTCTCTCTCACTGCAGTGCAGCCGTCTCCCATTGGCTGGAGATCACTGCCCTCGTAATGCACGTGCGACCGTATAATGCACATAATGAAATGCATTGCAGCCAGTAAAAATAACCCAGACTTTCCACTAGTCTTATTTCATTACAGACAATAATAGACTTTCCACTGGTCTGTTACACATTCACCACACAAAGAATAGCCAATCAATGCATAAAATGTACTAAACTTTGTGAGATTATAGCGAACTACTAATATTTCTTAGCATGAGAATATCGAAATCGCGATTTGCACATATTTTCAATTAACTGTGTTTGCCAATATAACAGCCATTTTGAAAACCAGTGACATGTCGGTGAGTAGTGTTCTCGGCGAAGCTAGTGTAGTAATGCACGGAAGCCCAAGCTCAAGCGGACAGTTTTCACAGGTAAATGCTCAAGTTCAAGTTCTTTACTGCGTTAAGTTTTCCAACTTATCAGCATTATAACAATGAAATACAATATTATGTACAATAGTGCGGAACAATGGTGGAGAATGACTTACATAAATACATACACATATACCGATAAAACAATCCATCTATATCTATATATAAACAATCGGCAATATGGGTTACACAAATATAGATATATTAAGTTGTTTGTAGTGATAGCATATCCCTCATTTTGTTCGCCTGTAGTAAGTATTTGCCAAGGTTATTTATCTCCTTATTGTTTGTAGTTGACAATAGCTGTATTAGTTTAAAAGCACTGGGGTTCTTGAAGTAGTATTTCTTAATAAATCTATTTCTTAAAGTTTCGTATCGTGGACACTGAAGAATAAAATGAAACTCATCCTCAATCTCATTAATATTACATAATGTACATACTCTTTGTGTTCATCGATATTTTTGTACCTACCAGCTTGAATATTTAGCCTGTGTGCACAAATTTTCATTTTCGTTATTTCTTTTATATTACGTAAATCAATTGGCTTCGTCAGATATGTTTGTAATTGATATTCCTTTATTAAGTGTTTATATAGTGATCCTTTTGGCGACGCTGTTATTAAACTGTAGGATTTTTGTTTAAATACATCAAATATTCTTTCTTTAATTATGTAATAAAAACAGATATGGGTATGGGTCGATTTCCACATATCACTTAGCCCAAGCGTATCTAATTCCTGCTTAATATTCGTTAGCCAAATATCTCCATACTCATACATTTCCTCGTACACAGCTTTTAGAATGCAATTACTGGTACTACCAAGGTTTATCCAATATTTAACAATTCTCAGCTTTCTTATAATAGCTAGTGAAAATCGTCCCAATTCTCTATAAACAAAGTAATTACAAGTTCTATTATGTAAAACCAATGAACGTTTACAGAATTGTATATGCACTTTCTCAATGTCGTGTGCTGAGTGAAAACCCCAGACTTCCGATCCATAATTAAGAACACTATTTACATAAGTATCAAATACTGCTAACTTCGTTTCAGTATTAAAATAGTTCTTATTACAAATATTCATGATCCAGTATTGTGCTTTACGTCCTTGTTCTGCCAGTCTTTTCTGTGCCCGATTAAATTTACCATTATAACTTAGTAACAATCCAAGATAGTTAAATTCGTCTACTACCTCCAACTGGTGACGCTCATAATCCCATTTCTCGTTATCTTTAAGTTTACCCCCATTTCTAAAGACTACTATTTTCGTTTTATTTGTATTAACGGTTAGATCCCATTTTGTGGTGTAATATTCAAGGGTATTTAACATAGACCGTAACCCTTCTGGCGTCTCGGAAAGAAGTACCATGTCATCAGCATACATTAGCAGAAATATGTTTAACATTTGTATTTCAATATGTGGACAATTGTCTGATATGAATTGCATTTCACAATCATTTACATACATAGAAAATAATATTGGTGATAACACCTCACCTTACAATAAACGGTTTACACACACGAAATACTCAGAAATTACGTTATTATATTTCACACAGCATTTAACGTTTTCATATAAAGATCTTATAACTGCCAACATTTTGCCTTCTATGCCCTGTTTAATTAGCTTGTACCACAAATTTTGTCTATTTATAAAATCAAAAGCCTTTTTATAGTCTACAAAGCAGCAATATAATCGTTTCTTATTTTTCAGTGCTCGATTTATCAAAAACTGTAATATAAAAATAGCATCAACTGTGGACATATGTTTTCTGAAACCAAACTGCGCATCAGAAATAACGTTATTTTCTTCATCCAATTTTAGAAGCCTGTCATTTAAAATAGAAGTGAACAGTTTTCCCAAACAGCTGACCAGGGTTATACCTCTATGGTTGTCGCGGTCGTTCTTATCACCTTTCTTAAAAACTGGGACGATGCAACCTACTGCCCAGCTTTTGGGGAAATATCCCGCTTTAAAAATGCCATTGAACAATAAAAGTAAACATGGCATTAAAACACCTACACAATTAATAAAATATTCATTTAAAACATTGTCATGACCACAAGCTTTATTCTTCTGCAACTTATATATTGCATTGGCTATTTCGTCATCCGTGATTTCACTATCCAGTAAATTGTCATTAGTGTCACTAGTACTGTTATCAAAACTGGATAAAAAATCGTCAATCTCATTATTAATATTTGGTTCATTCGAAGCAAGGTTACTAAAATGTACGAAAAACTCGTCATTTGTCAAGTCAGATTTTATTCTTTGCTTACGTTTTTGAAAGTGTTTGTAGAATTTCCTAGGGTTACGTCTCCTTAAGTAATTAAGCATATTACCCTGTTGAGATTTGTATTTTCGTTTAAGTTTATATTGCAGTGTCTTTTATATTTGTTTAGCACGAACAAGCTCAGTTCTATTCATATTATTTTTATTTGCATTAAACTTTTGTATGGCTTTTCTGTATTCAAAATAGCGTTTCCTGCACAACTCATTAAACCAAGGCTTATCGTCATGACTAATGGCGTCTTTCAATGTTTTCTTTGGATTTGCTTTGTTAACTGTAACTGAACAATAAGGCTGTATGATACAAACATGCAGCCGTCATTAACACCAGTCATGATTGAACAAATGAACACAGATGCTATTCAATCATGAATAACACGACAGCTGCCACAGACACCGCTCACACAAAGTGCAAACGCATACCCAGTACCATCTTCATAAATCAAGGCTAATATTCGTTCCTCGTATTCAGCCTTGATACATGTAGTCAAAATTACTGATATCTACTACTAGCGCCCTCTATTGGAAGAAAATTTGTAACACCGATTATGTCCCTTACACGATGACATCGCTGACCAATCACAGCATCG
This sequence comes from Gigantopelta aegis, assembly GCF_016097555.1. Taxonomy (NCBI): domain Eukaryota; kingdom Metazoa; phylum Mollusca; class Gastropoda; order Neomphalida; family Peltospiridae; genus Gigantopelta; species Gigantopelta aegis. Next base: position 75,955,606 of record NC_054707.1, on the reverse strand, counting down.
GTAACATGTGACAATCTTGAAAGCAATATCAAAAATTAACCGCCGAAACCTTTTTTTTAACATATCGTGACAAACACAACACGTTTCCACGGACGCTGACGCTGCCATCTTTGTTTACAATAACAAGGGAATCTATAAGGAGCGTTGCGATTCGTTGCAATCAGATCTCATCGCATCCAATGCAATTTAAGCATTTTGTGGCACGATTTCTTGACGACATGTATCAAGGCTGAATACGAGGAAGGAATATTAGCCTTGATTTATGAAGATGACCCAGTACCAACCGCACCTCCTCAGTGGATAACCGGCCTATACGATCAAATGGCGCAACTCACTCTGACTACTGCAGAAATATATAAACGAACTGAACGATTGCAAACAATTGAAACTAAAATCAGTACCATCGAGTACTCGCTGGTGAATCTTCGCACAACTCTTGATACCGCAACTGAATTCATAAATAAAGTTGAAAACAGTTGTGAATTCATCAGCAATACTTTTGATAAGCTAAACAATGATAACAGTGAGCTGAAACGATCGTTGAGCAACGCAGAAAGACCATAAATGCAGTAAACGACGACTTGCATGGCATGTCTCGGTGCCTCTTCGACTTGCAAGATGAAAACCGACACCTAAACGATGAAATATTGCACCTCCAAACAAGGTCGAAGCGATTCAACTTACTCTTCTCTGGGATCGTACACCATGGCCAAGAGGAAAACACAGAAGATATGTTAAAAGCTTTTATTAAAAAAGAATTGGAGATCACAGAAGACGTTCCAATTCAGGTCACACACAGGTTAGGACCATTCCGTGAATCCCAAAACAGACATAGAACAATTGTGGCGCATTTCCAAAACCTAAAAGATAAAGACAAAATAAAGAACGCTGCCAAAAAACTTGCAAGAAAACCTTTCGGCATAAATGATCAGTTTCCTCGGGAAATTGCCGAACGAAGAAAACGACTATATCCGGTTTTCAGAGAAGTAAGAATGAATAATAAGAAAGCAGTTCTCAAAGTGGACAGATTATATATCAATGGCAGAGAATACCTCCCCGAAAACCCTTGGGAGCGAAGACCGCAAGAAAATAACGAGCCAAGAACATATTACAAAACCACGCCAGAAAGTGCCAAAGCCCCACCCAGAAAGAGAAACAAAGTCGTCACACCAAAAAAATATACCAACATTCGAGGACAATAACCCATACACAGTACTCGCCAGCGAACACTTCAGCTAGGACAGTCGTGGAGCGATACAACACGTAGACACCTGGGTTAACGAACTCGTAAATGGGGAACATAGCTGTCACATACTCACTGTTAAAATCTGCAAGGGGAAATTTGAACAAATAGTTGACATAAGAAATACAGCTTGTGAACTTACTTCTACATTAACTATACTTGATACAGCATCACAAAGAAAGGTATATACTAGCGACGTGCTCTCCAATTCCAGTGTGTATCCACCCAAAATGAGATCTTGTATTGATATGTGTAGTACAGTTAATGAAACTGTGTCGAATGTAACTGTCTTGTACAGATGTACAGTCCAATATGTATTTCAGTGATGTGTCCCCCGATCCAAGTATGTGTATCGATATGTGTAGTGCAGTTAGTGAACCTGTGTCGAATGTAACTGTCTTGTACAGATGTACAATCCAATATGTATTTCAGTGATGTGTCCCCCGATCCAAGTATGTGTATCGATATGTGTAGTACAGTTAGTGAACCTGTGTCGAATATACCTGTCTTGTACAGATGTACAATCTAATATATATTTCAGTGATGTGTCCCCCGATACAAGTATGTGTATTGATATGTGTAGTACAGTTAGTGAACCTCTGTCGAATGTAACTGTCTTGTACAGATGTACAATCTAATATGTATTTCAGTGATGTGTCCCCCGATCCAAGTATGTGTATCGATATGTGTAGTACAGTTAGTGAACCTGTGTCGAATGTAACTGTCTTGTACAGATGTACAATCCAATATGTATTTCAGTGATGTGTCCCCCGATCCAAGTATGTGTATCGATATGTGTAGTACAGTTAGTGAACCTGTGTCGAATGTAACTGTCTTGTACAGATGTACAATCCAATATGTATTTCAGTGATGTGTCCCCCGATCCAAGTATGTGTATCGATATGTGTAGTACAGTTAGTGAACCTATGTCGAATGTAACTGTCTTGTACAGATGTACAATCCAATATGTATTTCAGTGATGTGTCCCCCGATCCAAGTATGTGTATCGATATGTGTAGTACAGTTAGTGAACCTATGTCGAATGTAACTGTCTTGTACAGATGTACAATCCAATATGTATTTCAGTGATGTGTCCCCCGATCCAAGTATGTGTATCGATATGTGTAGTACAGTTAGTGAACCTGTGTCGAATGTAACTGTCTTGTACAGATGTACAATCTAATATGTATTTCAGTGATGTGTCCCCCGATCCAAGTATGTGTATTGATATGTGTAGTACAGTTAGTGAACCTCTGTCGAATGTAACTGTCTTGTACAGATGTACAATCTAATATGTATTTCAGTGATGTGTCCCCCGATCCAAGTATGTGTATCGATATGTGTAGTACAGTTAGTGAACCTGTGTCGAATGTAACTGTCTTGTACAGATGTACAATCCAATATGTATTTCAGTGATGTGTCCCCCGATCCAAGTATGTGTATCGATATGTGTAGTACAGTTAGTGAACCTGTGTCGAATGTAACTGTCTTGTACAGATGTACAATCCAATATGTATTTCAGTGATGTGTCCCCCGATCCAAGTATGTGTATCGATATGTGTAGTACAGTTAGTGAACCTATGTCGAATGTAACTGTCTTGTACAGATGTACAATCTAATATGTATTTCAGCGATGTGTCCCCCGATCCAAGTATGTGTATCGATATGTGTAGTACAGTTAGTGAACCTATGTCAAATGTAACTGTCTTGTACAGATGTACAATCCAATATGTATTTCAGTGATGTGCACCCCGATCCAAATGTATATACACCACAAAAGTTGTATGCAAGACAAATGTTGTCTTGTATTGATATATGTAGTACAGTTTGTGAACCTTCTAATGTATCTCAGCCGTGTACAGAATTACACTTTAATATGTATTCCAATGATGTGCCCTCGAAACCAAGTTTGTATATACCAGAAACGTTACGTTGTACTGATATATGCGCTACAGGTATTGAACCTGTGTCCAATATAACTCAGCCTTGTACAGAACTCCATAGAAAACCATTTACCTATGATATAGTAAGTAAGTTAAGTGTGTATGAACCATAACCTATGCTCTCTGTAGAAATACCTACAGGTTTTAAAACCATTGAAGATATTTACATTGCGGAGTCACCATTTAAATCAAATCACGTGTTACCAAGTAGTCAATTAACGTTCTTGAGTTTAAATATGTGCGGTCTGCGAAGCAAACTTCATATCCCAGAATTTGTAGATTTTGTATCAAAATATGATCTATTTTGTCTCACTGAACCTAAAACTGACGAACCGGACTGTATATCAAACTTTATACTAGGCTACAAGTTTGACCTTAATAACAAGAAAAGAAAGCTACATCCATCGGGTGGAATAGCCATTGGTATAAAATATTCACTGGTTACCTGTGTTGACTTTAGTTTTACAAATAGCTCTGAGTATATCTCTTGGTTTAGCATACCACTCACTAGGTCAGGCCTCACTGAGAAACTAACAGTCGGTGTAGTATATATACCTCCTATCGGGTCACCATATTATAAACAATTATACATTTGATATTAATGAAAATGAGATAACGGAATGCACCGAAATAGGTAATCCAATACTTCTTTTAGGCGATTTTAATGCAAGGACAAAATGTGCCCCTGACTACATTATAACTGACACAGACACGAGAACATTGGATATTATCGAAAATGAAATGGTAGATTTCTTAAACGACGTGCCCAAATTAGAATCGATTAATGTACCTATTGATAGATCAAGTCAGGACACAGGAAAAATAAATAGTCATGGCATTAAGCTGCTGAATATATGTAAATCATATAACCTTTGTATCCTAAACGGTAGAGTAGGAAGTGACAAACATATCGGAAAGGTTACTGGAAAAGATTGTAGTCTGGTAGATTATATCATTGGCACCTGTCACATATTCAAAATGGCAAACAGTTTTCAGACAAATGAATATGATACACCTTTCTCAGACATTCATTGCCCTGTAACGCTTAGCATTAGTACCACACCGACAACAGGTGGGCACGACACTACCGATGACATGTCATCACTAACTCACATAAACAAACGAAAATGGGAACCTGATAAAGCTACGGTATTCAAAAATAATATCAATCAAGACAAACTTGAAAACATGCACTTAATCCTTAACAACGATTCTGTCGAGATACAAGCGCGAGTTGACGCAGCAACCGAGGCTTTGAAAGACGTATTTTTTGATGCTGCGGTAAAGACATTTGGCCAAACTCGTACACACACACAAGAAGGGCGACCATCCCATTCGAAAAATCGTTTTTGCTTCGGGGAAATCTTCTATATGCAGAATCCTTCGCGGTAAATACCATATAGCAAAATCCACATACCCAAAACATAGAACCACTTGTAATAGACTTAGTTTAATAAATGCAAGCAAATCTTATAAAAAATGTTTATCAAGAGAACGTAGAGCTCACAAATTTAAAATGGAAAAACAAATGCGAAACTTAAGGTCCAACAACCCAAAAGCGTTTTATAAGCTGCTTAAGCCCACAAACACCGAGGATAACTTGCCACCATTAGAACATTTCCATGATTTCTTCCATGACCTAAACTTTGGAAATCCAGAGGAAAATAATGGCGAAATACATATGGAAGACATTGATTTAGAAACAATAAATGCATTAAATAGAAGAATCGATGAACAAGAAATACTGTTAGCAATTAAAAAAAAAAAAAAAAGGAAAGTCACCTGGAATAGACAATATTAAAAACGAGTATATCAAGACAACTTCTGTCATTATGCTAACAGTTTTCGTCAAATGAATGACTTAAAGGAATTATCAAACCTATTTATAAAAATAAAGGAGATCGTAAAGCACCAGAAAATTATAGACCCATAACTTTACTGTAGCTCTAAACTATTCACCTCGATTCTAAATACACGATTAAATGAATTTATTGAAGATAATAATATCCTGAGCGAAGCCCAGACTGCATTCCGAAAAGATTATTCTACCACTGACCATTTATTTAATATTCATGTCATTATCGAAATTCTAAAGAATAAGTGCAAAAAATTGTTTTGTGCATTTGTCGACTTCCAAAAAACATTTGATATGATATCCAGGGCTTATCTTTGGCAAAATCTATTAGATAATAAAATTAACGGCAACCTACTCGTCATTATACATAACATGTATCAAGGTATTAAGTCGTGTGTTAGTGTAAATTCAGTACATTCTCAGCTTTTCCCATGTGACATCGGAGTACGCCAAGGGGAAAATCTGTCACCGATCTTATTCTCCCTCTACTTAAACGACTTAGAGACTTTTTAAAAAAACAAAAATTGTATGGGTGTTACTAATGCAATAGACGACGAGATATATTTCTTGAAACAGGTGTATGTCTATTAAGCCTTCTATATGCGGACGAATATTTTCGAATATTGCAATACCTGGAAACTCAAAGTGAACATCGACAAAACTAAAATATTAATATTTAACGGTAATACAAAGGATTACAAGAAAATATTTATGCATGGAAATAGGGTAATTAAGAATATAAAGGAGTACAAATACCTGGGACTAACGCTAAACAAACTTAATAAATTAAACACAACCAAAAAACTCCTAACACAACGAGCAACAAAAGCTGTGTATTTCATTTTATTTAAATCTAAAGATAACAACCTATCAATCGAATGTAAATTAAAACTATTCGACTCTATAGTAACCCCTATCCTTGTATATGGTTGTGAAATATGGGGATATAAAAATACCGATATAATTGCAACTATACATGTAAAATTCATGAGACGCATACTACCCTTAAAAAAGAGCACACCGTTGTTCATGATATATGGCGAGCTCGGAAAAAAGCCACCCAAATTCATTATATAACAAAAAATAATTAGTTTCTGGGCCAGAATTGTAATGGGAAAACAAACAAAGATTTCATTCTTACTACACGAAGTAATGTTGCGTGATCAGTTCTTGAATGAACAGAGTTATAAATGGATAAATAATATCAAAGCTATACTTGATAATCTTGGCATGTCAGACACATGGATGTGCCGAAACTTTCAATCCACTAAAATATTAATAGAACAAATAAAATTAAGGCAGCATGACCAGTACATTCAAAACTGGAACAGTGATAAAAATATATCTTCCAAAGGAAAAAATTACAATATCATTAAAGATAATCTTAGCTTAGAATTTTTTTTAACATTTTACCCGAACATATCTGGTGCAACCTTATTAAATACAGAACTGCGAACCATTACCTACCAGTTGAAACCGGACGATGGAATAATATCCCTTTAGAAGACAGACTTTGCACACTTTGTGAAATGAACGACATAGGTGACGAATATCATTATCTGTTTATACGTAATTTTTTCACGGATATCCGCAAACTACTTTTGAAACCATATATCTACGTTAAACCAAGTACATTAAAGTATAATGAATTAATGAATACCCACAGAATTAGTTATTTAAAAAACATGCAAACTAATAAAAGAAATCATGAATAAATTTAAGAAGCCGTAAGTTTATATGTAGCAAACATATAACACATTATTTACTACATCATAAGCTATAAGCTACCATTGATAAAATATCACATTTACGGATTTTCGCATTTGTATTATATCTGTACTACTACTATTTTTGCTCCTGTAAACCATGTCCTACCATTGAACACATGTCCTCATATGCCGTAGAATACGGCCTGAGTGTAATAAATTCTTGTCTTGTCTTGACTTGTAATACTGAACTACCGGTTGTAATGTTAATTCACTATTATCATATAACCATTACCCATAGCTAATATACATTACAATTTTGGCAATTGTAAATTCTTATTAGAGTATATATATATGTTGTACTATAACAGTAATAAAAAAAAATGTTGTTTAGTCGTAGATTTACGTTAACGTGAAATTGGGCCCTGGTCAAATCTACTTTGATGCAGGGTCAGTGTATTGTACTTAAAATATATCCTACTAAAAATAGCACAGGTTTTGTGTGGACCTAGGGTAGTCAAATATGCTTGTTATTATATTTGAAACTAGCAGCTTAACTCCCAATTTGTTTTCTAATTAACTTTAACTGTGAAGGGAAGTCGGTGTTGTAACCTTACATATCCTCATTAAACTATTAAACCTCAGCCGCTACTAGAATGCGAACCCACCACCTACCAGTATATATGCTCATTGGTCAACCACTAAACTACCAATCAATTGCGATCGTGTTCATTTTATTGGATAGTATGGCAGTGGCGACCGGGTCATCACCTAGGAGCAGCCAATCGGTTGCTTTTATATCGATAACATACTAGTGTTTTGCCGTGTAAAATCATAAATGAGGCATGATTTTATCACTGACGCGTGTATAAGATTTTTGTTTTGTCCATATAATTTTTTTATTTGAAAAAAAAAAAAATCTAGCATGAACAGGGTGAGGATTCATTACAGACCAGCCCCCACCTCCCAACTCTTAACAAGTCAAATTAATACATTACTGGCCCCTCCAGATGCTGGAATCTTCCAGCGCCAAATATAAAATCCAAAGCCTAAATATGAAAAGAATTAAAGCGACATGACACGATATGAGTGTCTCGTACGAGAATTATAGCTGACTGCATAGCAACCGATGCAATCATAATTGCACTGGCGTAGGAAGCGGGTGGGGTGGGGGCAAGGGGGGCATGCGCACCCCTCCTACTTTGTAGCAGCAGCATTGATATATATATCTGTGTGTATGTTTGTGTGTGTTTCTGTGTGGCACCTTCCTACGCCCTGTAATGTTGTCTTGTCACAATTGACTTTTCTCAAACGAAGTACTTGTATCGTGTGCCGTCGCCTTTAGTCGTAGATAGTTACAGTTTGTTTTGTTTAACGACACCACTAGAGCACATTGATTAATTAATCATCGGCTATTGGATGTCAAACATTTGGTAATTCTGACTCGTAGTCATCAGACGAAAATCGCTACATTTTTCCTAACGCAGAAAGGGATTAGTCGTAGATAGATCGGACAAAGAATTTATTCACATCTGAAACCCTAGAAAAACCCAATTCAGCAGTACTTAGTTATTAAGATTTCAATTTATTTCAAACAGATTCGGTGGTACAAGGTTAAAGTCAATTAAATTGCATGTACCTGTATACTTTTGTACCCCCCCCCCCCAAAAAAAAAGAAAAAGAAACAACATGACGGTTCTTTTCGAGCTAGAAGGCATAATAATTAGCACGTCACGTACATATGTTATAGAACAACATGAAACATACACTAAGATGTAAATATTTTGAATCATAACAGGAAAAGGAATAACAACATCAAGGTTACAATTAAACATTGTCCATTTGGAGCTAGAAGGCATAATAATTAGCACGATATCTCTGTTTAGCTCTTAGACATCATAAAAAAAAAACAGCAGGCAACTTCCAACGAACGCCGCAATGAACTAATTAGCACATGCTAATTACCAACTAACCAAAACCCTATTTAGTTGAAAATGGGCAGAATTTTGAAAATAGCAATTAGTAAAAAAGTTAATAGAATTTAAAAAAAAGAAGAAGTTAGAAGCCAGAAATAAAAAGAATTGACTGCTCGGTCGAATATTTATATAATTTGGAGCATTTTAGGACAGTCTAAAAATAAATAAGAGAAAGAAGAGAGGATCGGACTATTTAATAATATTAAAAAAAGAAAGTAATTTCGACATATACTTTTGAACGAAGGTCTAAAAGTTTAAAGTCCGAGCTATATGTCCACGTGAGTGGCCTCGTTAAGGCCGTTAGGGTGCACAGCTTGTAGGGACGAGATGGGTTGCATCCCGTCAAGAAAACCCCTAAATTGACAGTCAATAGACGTTGAAGGTGTAGTGCTGTGCTGAAATAGAGATCTTGAGAAGCCGGATCCGTCTGAACGAGAGAGAGAGAATCAGACTAGGGTATAGTCCAGTCGTCATGGGTTGGTATAGTGGTGCGGACGGGCCCGACTCCGGAGAATACGAGATGGTATCACAATAAAACAAAGTAAAGTCTATAAAAGAGTAGTAGGGGCCGACCCCGCTTCCTATTTCTTCTTAGAGTGGGGCGGTCAATCTTCCAGTGCTGCTAGGACAGGCTCGGACATGTAGAGACTAAACGCGAATAACCGTGGCGTTCTGCAGAATGGCCATCATACGAGTCACGAAAAAAATAAGTCAACATTGTCAGACGGAGAAATGACGTGGAGGCAAGGATTCTCGCTAAAAAGAATCCAACCTGGTAGTGCAGACTGTCGAAACGAGAAGCATTCCAGCGTTCAGTCAGTTCCAATAGCCGCATACATCCCAGTAGAAAACTTCACTTCGCTGACAAAAACAACAAAAGTGAAGGATCCCCAAGTTGAGCCGCGAAAGCACGTGCAGTGTGTACAAACACGTCTTACCGCGACGAGCTGCAGACTGGGAATGCAGTGATTTGAAAAGAATTTGAAAACATTCGGGATTATACCGAGTGTATACGAAATGATTCGGGTGAATTACGAAGTATGCCGGAAACTAACTTCAATATAAAATTTGTTTTAAGACAATAAAAAAAAAAACCGTGATGGTATAGCCATAAAATCTGTTTATACTAGTATACCATCCAGAGTTTATTACTGCACTTTTTCCACTGTTTTTTAATGTTGAAATAGACCAACAAGTTCGCTTATTACATAAATAGTCTCGCCCGATATTTTTAGCATTTGTATGCTCCCGAATAACGCAATAAAAGGCGAAGTGTAATTGGTCGATATTTAAATTGGGAGTCCACGCAATACTGTTAGATCTACTGGTAAAACAGTAGAGCTAATTTTAATCAGATACCTACATCCACTGAAGGTTCCGGCACGTCCATCCCGATCGCTACTACCAAATGCCGATGTACCAATCGGGACAAATATGCTAATTAACCCAGGGCCGTACCCTGACCAAAATCCATGGGGGGGGGGGGGGGGCACTACATTTTATAAATAATTTTTAACATACTATAAAGATTAAACATTTCTATGCTATTACTGGAGATATATATAAAAAAAAAAAAGGACAAGATTCTCAGGGGGGGGGCAGCTGCCCCCCCCCCCCCCCCCCCCCCCCCCCCCCCCCGAGGGTACGGCCCTGATTAACCTTGTAGCTCGAGTTTATAAGTGGAATAATGTGCTGGTAATGTGTTAGATTTAAAATAAAAAAAAGTAATAGTATGACAGATGTTAAACAGACTGTCTACATTAACCATAGGGATTATGCTACTTAATGTTTAACCCATTTTAAGCTGCGCGTTTTCCATGGAGTAATAGAGATATCCTGTCGTGTTCATGCTCGTAAAAAATAGTTCTGCTATTTCGGTGTGTGTTTGGAAATCACCGGAGGGTGAAGGAGGAAATTCAACTAGTCGAAATGTTAAATCCTGCATAACTGAAGAGAAATAACTCATAAAATGTTAACAGAACCCTCATAAAACGTGAAGTATAAAAGTTATTCGGACAACAGACACCCACGATTATATCTGTTGTAGCGAAGTAAAGCAATTTAAGATTCACGCATGAAAAACCCCCAACAACACACCCCGTGTTATACGTTTATTTAACTTGACTTCAAACAGGAGTAATTTTGGTAATATCAATGGTTTTCGACAAGGGCAAAACGAGCAACTGTCCATAGACCCACTCTTAAAGGGGATCTATCAGAATTGCATATACACAAATGTATTGTATATAAGCCCGAAAATAACTATCAATGAAAAAAATTAAAATGAAAGTTAAAGTTTGTTTGTTTAACGATATCACTAGAGCACATTGATTTATTAATCATCGGCTATTGGCAATTCTGACATATAGTCTTAGAGAGGAAACCCGCTACATTTGTTTTCCATTGGTAGCAAGGGGTCTTTTATATGCACTATCCCACAGACAGAATGGCACATACCACGGCCTTTGGTGTACCAGTCGTGGTGCACTGACTGGAACAAGAAATAGCCCAATGGCCCGCCGATTGGAATCGACCCGAAACCGACAGCGCATCAAGTGAAGGCTTTACCACTGGGCTACGTCCCGCCCCCATTAAAATGAAAATAAATTACTTAATGGCGGTTTCCCCACAAGAAGTGTTAATTCCTGTTTCATGTTGTGAATATTATATCAATGGACAACATACGCATAATTACAATTAAAATTTTGTGTTAAATTGTTAAAGTCAACGACGAAACACAGTGATACTATCCCCTAATTCTGTCATACGTGTTCCTAATGCCGTTGTAGAAAGTTCTGTTCATAAACTGAAATAATAATCTAATGTATTAAAAGTCCTAAAGATGAACGTTGGCAACATGAAGGACTCTGGGACAGTTGTTGGCACTGTTGTTGCAGGCCCAATAATTTAACTGGCGGCATAATCCTTAGTTGGGATGGCGGTGAGGGCACACTCTCTAGTGGGGGAACAATTTCTAGTTGGCGTGGGGGCACAATTTCTAGTGGGCGTGGGGGGAGGGGAGTACAAGCATTAATTTTATCCTTATTTATGTAGAGTAGAGAAGGATAAAACCGGTACATTTCGTACTCGAGTAGGGGCGGGGCACAGATCGCCTGGTCCTCGGTTCTACGTGCCCATGTTATTTGTTATTTTGTTAAATTATTTATATTGTTTAAATTTTTTTCTAAAGATATTCATATTTGTTGTTGATGGAATATTATAAACTAGAATTATTTCAGTTAAGCCGATGGACTTACATTTAGAATGACTTTACCACGTTCAGCGTCGGTTATCAAAAGACAGCGCTTCGGTATATGCGATCTAATCGAACAATGCTTAAGCCATGTATATCCATGGCATGACCCGCGAAAAGCAAGGATCAATGATTGGCGTCATCGATACGACGAGGCCTGTTAAATGACCAATAAAAATAGTTCGAACACATATTGGAAATACCCCCACGTTTATACTAATAGCATTCTGGTGTACCCTGTCGATCTTTAACGCTCCTTTGTCAGGTAAAATTGGCGCGGGCCACAGCTTTGTAATTGGACCATGTCAGGCAACCAACACATTAATATAGATATTACGTAAACTAAATGGGCACATCCAGGAAAAGGACTCACACTATAATTATTTTTCTTAACCCCTGTTTATTATTAGACCTGTTAATTGGTGATTACAGCGTCCTCTATAAAGAAGCATTGTAGTCTCCCGGCACCGTGTGATGAGTGCGCTAATTCATCATTTAAACGGACAGTCCTGAGTTTGCTGCATTGTAAGATGTTTCCGACTAATAAAATATTTCTTCGATTAAACTTACATATTAAATATATTTTCTTGTTTAGAATATCAGTGTCTGTATATTCAATGTGTTTCTGGTCGTCTTAATATTTGTAAGAAGCCCAAACTGGATTTTGTCTTGAAATAATTTCGTACGTACGAAAAAATAATAGTTGAAGAAATATAATGAAATTTAACCTAGTACAAATATTAGAACAATCAGAAACGCGTTTAATATACAGCCACTAATATTTTATGCAGCAAAATCGTTAAAAAGTCTCTGTTAGTCGATAACATCTTTAAAATTGCAGCAAACTCAGGATTGTCCCTTTAAAGGGACAATCATGAGTTTGCTGCCAATTTTAAGATGCTATCGACTAACAGAGACTTTGTAACGACTGTAATTACATATCAAATAGATTTTCTGCATAAAATATTTATACACGTACTGGGGGTGGGACGTATCCCAGCGGTAAAGCGCTCGCTTGGTGCGCGGTCGGTTTGGGATCGATACCCGTCGGTGGGCCCATTAGGTTATTTCTCGTTCCAGCCAGAGCACCATGACTGGTATATTAAAGGCCATGATATGTGCTATCCTGTCTGTATGATGGTGCATATATAAGATCTCATGCTTTTAATAGAAAAATGTAGCTTGTAAAAAGATCTCAGGTTAGCATATTTGGCCCGAATATCTCTATAATTTTTACCCGAATTTGAGGTTTTGCCTCCATCCCCCCCCCCCCCCCGTCTCGTATGGGGATATTTTCAAAATATAAATTAGAGTTTATATATAATGTGACAAGAAATGGAGAGTAGAAAGGCTCTCATCCAGTGCCTATCGCCCATAAATTAAGCAGAACATAATTATGAGGACCAGGCGCGTGTGCAGGGGTGGTTCTGGGTAGAAACGTTCCCTTTCAAAGCTAATTTCCTTTTTTTAAAGAATATTTCCCGTAAGAACCGGGTTGGGCGGGGGTTTCTCTGTCTCTAAGCTCTACAGTACATGAAATTGGAGCACCCCTTGGTTGGGATGGTGATACGAAAGTGTGTCCTTTTATCCATTTCTAATAAAGATGTTAAAATGTGTTGGGTACCCAGCCATGTTGGTAATAAGGGCAATGAAAAGGCAGATGTTGTTGCTAAGTTTGCTTTGAATTTACCCCATGACAATGTCGGTATCCCCTACAGTGATTTTAAATATCATATTAATCAATATATCTTTTCGACTTTGCAAGATGATTGGGATGGTGCGGTCACGAACAAACTTCATGCTATCAGCCAGTGGCAGTCCTCGTACAGGCGGTGCAGGAAGGATGAAGTAGTCTTGTTCCGTGCCCGCATCGGCCATACATATTTGATAGACTCAATTATTTTTTTTTGAAAAGAGAAAGACCCTCCATCTCGGTGTGGATATTGTTAGTGTACACTGACTGTGCGCCACATTTTGGTGGAGTGTAATCATCTGCTGCCAACGAAAAATGATATATTTGCCAACAGAAATGTTCCTGCCAGGCGGCGCATCGTTGCAAGGATTGGGAAGCACAACTCCCCTTTTGACATGTTACCCATATCATTAATCCCGCAATGTAATATTAAACATTTTGGAGGGTTATTGATATCAAGTAAAAATTACACTCTCCTTTCAACCCCACCCCATAGCATCCCACCTTTTCCTTGTCACCACGACGAGCACCCAAGGCTAGTCAGTCCCAAATCCAGACCACCCGGCCGCCTTCTTGCACACAAAAAAGGGTTCTCTTTACAATCGACGAGCACACACACCAGGCAGCATGCAATTCTGAAATTGGAATAAGTACTAATTAGAACAGGGTTGCGTAAGCGACTGTGCTGGGATTAGTAAGTAACTTTTAACTGCTGCAGATTTCCACCTACCGGCAGTCTGAATCTCGGTCTCTATCCAGCCCTCTTGTGCTGCCATTGTAGCTGACCCAATCCAAACTGAATGCGATGTAAAGTGCAGAGCTTGCAGACCTAAATCAGGTCAGGTCCGTCCAGGACAGGAAAGGGTCGCATTTGTGGTGCTATTGAATTTGTAATATTCCGTAGGATTAAGTCAAAAATATAGAAATTGCGCAGTTTTCATGAGATAATTTTGGCGCATAATGTGGAACGAATTTTCATGAGGTAATTTTGGCGCATAATGTGGAACGGTTCATCAAAGAAGAAATGAAGCTATTGAGTAATTTTGATTTAGTTTGCCGAATAGTAGGTCATACGACCTAAATGCCGCAGAGCTTTCGAAAATACGGCCGAAAACTGATGCCGAGAGAGTAGCCTACCCTCGACCTTTGATCTATCTGCTAAATATATAGGGGCGGAACGTAGCCCAGTGGTAAAGCGCTCGCTTGATGAGCGGTCGGTTTAGGATCGATCCCCGTCGGAAGCCCCATTGGCCTATTTCTCGTTTCAGCCAGTGCTCCACAACTGGTGTAACAAAGACCGTGGTATGTACTATCCTGTCTGTGGGATGGTGCATATAAGGGCAATTCCACGAAAAATGATACCCCCCCCCCCCCCCATTATACCTTTATTTTTCACATAGAATAATTTGTTAATAATCAATAAACTATAAAATACTCAGGTTTTAATTCAAAATTGTGTCATGTGACCTGGCGGCCATCTTTAATTTGTGCTATTTCCTCCTAAGAGTAGAACCCAAATTGCACTAAAATGTTTTTTCAAAAATGTCATTAAAATTGGATGAATATGATAGCGGTAAGTATTGCATTTTGTTTCTAAGATCTTAATGGTAATTCGACCGGCCTTGGTGGCGTCGTGGTTAGGCCATCGGTCTACAGGCTGGTAGGTACTGGGTTCGGATCCCAGTCGAGGCATGGGATTTTTAATCCAGATACCGATTCCAAACCCTGAGTGAGTGCTCCGCAAGGCTCATTGGGTAGATGTAAACCACTTGCACCGACCAGTGATCCATAACTGGTTCAACAATTCCAAAGGCCATAGTTTGTGCTATCCTGCCTGTGGGAAGCGCAAATAAAATATCTCTTGCTGCCTGTCGTAAAAGAGTAGCCTAGGTGGCGGCAGCGAGTTTCCTCTAAAAAAACAGTGCCAGAATGACCATATGTTTGACGTCCAGTAGCCGATGATAAAATAGAAAAATCAATGTGCTCTAGTGGCGTCGTTAAATAAAACAAACTTTACTTTTTTTTAATGATAATTCCCAAACAACACAAATTAATAAAGTTCGAATAGATTTCTATGAATAAAAACTTGAACTTATAGCATGACCTAGTTGCGTCAGTTACCTTTTGAAGCTTAATTGTAATATTGCCCTCCTACAGAGCTACCATATATTATAGTTTTTTATGTTCTCTTAGTTACACAACATGGCAACATAATAATCTAAGTGGGCACACCAAGAATTAAACTTTATTGGTAACTGACATAACTCCCCCAGTCAGTAACTGACGCAACACGTTATATTGTTATATTTCTTGGAGGCATAATGTAAGATTGTGAAATGTGTTAATTCCCAAACTAGAGTGAGTGCTATAAAAATTTAACAATAAGTTTAAAAAATGTCTTGACCTTTGCACTTATAAGTTTTATAATTTCTTTATTATCACATCTGTGTAAAACTATAGAAAAAAATATAGTTTTCAAGAGCTGATCTAATCAAGTTATCTAAAGATGTCTATTTCACTAAAATAAAATAATAATGACTCAATTAACACTGTTTTTAAATTGATACATGTACGTAGATGATAGCAATTTCACAAGCACCAATGCATATACCCTTGTACTTCAAGATATAATTTTATATTGTATAGCTTTTGACGTCAGATGCACATAGAATTTGTTTCATTAGATATATTGTATTGCTTGTGATGTCAGAGGTAGACATTGTTTCATTAGCTTAGATTAATATATGTACAGCACCGTTTATTGTAAACAGTATCCATAATGTTCAACAATAATTACCGGTAACACAAATTTAAAATTGCAGTTTCATACATGTAGTGTCACTTATTTTGCTATTTTTACAATTATTTATGATAAATATCTACAAATTAGACGATACATAATCTTTCATAATTAACTCAGAAAAATAAATCAACTTTACACCGTACTGCCACAGCGGTTTCCCATGAGTTCTTGGCTAAAATTGTAAATAAACAGTTTGCATCAGTTATTCAACAAAACAGCCAATCCTTTGTCATTGTGCAATTGCAACTCATATTCAAAATGTGATTTCACGCAATTAATTGTTGGTCACCTGAAATATATTTTGTAATGATATAATTCTTTTTTACCTGTAAATGAAGTTATTTGGTTGTAATATTTTATGGGCATGTAATTTAATTCAAGAATAATCTTTACATTTTAAAAGATAAATAAAATGATAATAATAATTTTTGGAAATGTATTATGCAACTATGAGATTGCCCCTTTAATAGTTCTAAACAGCAAATGTCCTTTCATTTGATAAATTGGTTACTACTCCTAAAAATATCTCAAGTTGCTAATGGTTTTAGTAGAATACCTGTACCTCCAAAGACAGCAACCTAGAGAATGAACGAGAATCAAGCACATTTGAACGAAGACAGAAAGAGGTTAGAGATGGAAAAAACAGAGAATAGTGAAAAATTTAGCAAGATAAAGTGAAATCAAACAAGAAAAAAATGAGAAAGGACAGCATGCTGAGAATTAAAAAAGCCCCAGATTTTACAGAAAAATATGGGTTATTTACAATATCTACTTTATTCCCATCAATTCTCATGAAACATTTGGTTCGGTTCAGTCATTTAGTAATGTCATAAGAAAGTGAATGCAGTATATATACTTTGAAATTGCAAAAAACCCCACAAATCATTACACTTCTAATCAAGATGTAAACGTAAGCTGTTGTCTCATTATTGAGGCATGTGTGCAGAACATTTTGAAAGGGGTGGGGGTTTAGACTGACTGGCATTGAGGGTGCAACTGTCTAAATTACTGGGGGGGGGGGGAATTGTGAGAACCTGATGTTCTAAAATGCAACTTCTTGTATTCTACAAGTAAGATTCATCATGACAAATGCATGTATATGCATAATAAAATAATAATAATAATAATTTGCTTTTAGCAGGAATAGTGTTGGGGGGGGGGGGGGGGGGGGCGCCAACCCACCACCCTGAACATGCCCCTATTGTTAATTTTTTTTAATTCCCTTTTAAGATTTATTTATTTCTTACAATTTAGATGAACCAGTTGCCAAAGACAAATGTTTTATTTTTAAAATATGTTCTTATTAGCTTTTATGATTCGCAAATGTTGCGTCAATTACTTTTAGTGTTACGTCGGTTACCCATTAATAAAAACGTTAATAAAAAATAGCTTATAGAAAACTTAGTTCTCTTATTCTAGTGATCATAAATTACCTGTGTACTACATATTTCTATATATACCTGAAAACTTGATGCTTCAGATTCAGAGAATTTTGACAAGTTCAAAGACATGTCAAATACAAGTTACTTTTTTTGTTGCGTCAGTTACCCACACTTCATTTGTGATTGTAGTTGCGGTGATATTGTATGCAACGAAATTTTCTTTTGACATGACTTTGTCACAACATATTTATTTCAATCAAAAACACTCTTAAGAATTTTATTGAATAAAATAATAATCAAGACATTAAAAAATGTTTGAATGTTGCGTCAGTTACCGTGGAATTGCCCATAAAAGATACATAGCTGCTAATCGAAAAGAGTAACCCATGAAGTGGCGACAGCAGGTTTCCTCTCTCAATATATGTGTGGTCCTTAACCACATGCCTGACGCCATATACCCGTAAATAAAATGTGATGAGTGCGTCGTTAAATAAAGTATCAGGCCGACCAACTTTTTGTAATTTTCCGAAAAATCCGGAATTTTCATCACGTACTCGGAATTCCGGAGGATTGTTGCCAAATATCCGGAATATTTTTCAAATTCACTCCAAGTGGGTTTTTTTTTAAAGCAATTAATTCTTATTACATTCTACATTCTTAGAATTAAATATCTTTATCACTCATTTCAACCTGAGTTCCGTTTTGTCTAGTTTTGTGCCATTACCAAGGCTGCGGGCGTGTCTATTGTCAACAGCCGACCAATGAAAATGTCGAGTAAACTGAAGCCATATATGAAATATTTTCTTTCTTATTTTTATATACTCTAATAGTTTATGTATTCATTTTAAAGATATTTTAAATATCAAATCATAGAGTTATTTCCTACGTGGCAAGCATCGATTCTCTGGCGATGTATGCAATTTTGCCACCGTGGATGAAAGCATGAATATATAACAGAAGAACGCTATGATCGTACAAAAACCAAAAACCCGAACCGACAATTGTCTTCTGGAAAGAGTTTATTAATATTAGTTATATTCATCAACCCTAACCCTAACCCTAATGATACATTTTATATATTTTTTTTATAATAGGGGGAGGGGGGGGGGGGGGGTGAATAAGGAACTCTTGCCAGTTAAATAATAACGCGAATTTTTTTTTGTACACTGGCTCCCCAAAAGTGTTACTGTAATAGCGATGTAAGCGTAATGCAAAACGGCAGCCAGTCTTAATGTGGGTAGCAGACGTTTCGTCCCCGAAACAGTTCGCCACAAATCAGTTCGACCCCACTATATGCATATGACGAAATAGTGCATATGTGGCAGTGTACCTACATAAAAAATAACACTGGTCCCATGTTTGTTTGTCACTTTATTGTTAATATGTAGCCTGTAGGTGGGAGTCTTAAACTGTAATAGAATATTCGCTAATGAAGTTGGCTTTTTGAGTGCACTTGTTGATGATTTTTAGTGTGTGTAGGTGGGGTGGGGAGTGGGGTGGGGGTGATTCTTTTTATGGGGAAGTTCCAATTCACATATTAAAATAATGATATACTTATTTGTATTGTCGTTTTCGCGCACTTTAAATTATTGTTTTAAAAAGGGTGTTCGCGCGCATAAAAATGAAAATATCAGAAAATTCCGGAAAAATATGTCCATTAGGTTGGTCGCACTGAAACATTTCCTTCCTTCCTTTCATCTGCTAAACACCTTAAAACACGGTCAATGAACTCTTGTTGTTTGGTGTTATAATGGTTGTTCCTTTTCCTAACTGATCAGTTTTCGAATGGCGGATATTAAGTTTGCCACTAATTAGTCTGATTGGTAATTATACCCATTATAGACCATGTTCATGAAGAGATTGCAGACGTCAGATTACCAATTAACCAAACATGTAAATATAAATATATAAACTGTATTGCTACAAAGTTGAACTTGTAGCACTGTGTCAATAAACACAAGATGATCACTTCTGGAGTAACTGGGGAAATGATTTCACTGAACGATCACATTGCTTTTATGTCTAACATACTATAGTCCTCCCACCGGGAACGCCTTTTATGTCTAACATACTATAGTCCTCCCACCGGGAACGCCTTTTATGTCTAACATACTATAGTCCTCCCACCGGGAACGCCTTTTATGTCTAACATACTATAGTCCTCCCACTGGGAACGCCTTTTTTTTTCAAATATGGAATTTACCACAAGTTATTTATTTCTGAGCCGATTGTTTTTTTAAATTGCACTCAAAAATAATATATTTCCAAAACACTTTTACTTTTCTTTTTACGTCAAACCAAACTGAAATTATAAAAAAAAAAAAAACCCACCCATTTTTGTAGGAAGATGGGATGGACTATAGCATAAATAAGAAAGTTGAATCAAGGGAAAAAAATCTCGCTACTGCTATACTATACATATACATACTACTTGTTCCGACTGATGATAGATTATTTCCTTTTAATTTATTTTGGTGCCTATTTTCAGTTAGGTTCACTGACACTTTAAGCAAGGCACATATATTATCTGCTATTCCATCGTATGACAATTGTCGGATGTTAACGAAGATAAATCGGAAGCCGTCGTGGTTATTTCTCGTTTCCGACGAAAGTACTAATATCTCTGTGATATTCGCGCGCAAGTCTGTTGGTGTTATCGGCACAATTATATTTTTAAAATTAATTTTCCTGGATTAAAACTGTCGTAGGACTGCAAAGTCGGCCATACAAATGTCGTACCCAGGATCAAATCTTCAGACATGTCCGACTTTTTCCCGACGCTGATTTCCATCGTACAACTTCTCCTAATGTGATAAAAATCGGACCGTGAGGTATTATCACAAAATTGCGACGACGGCTGTTTTAATCCGATTTCGTAGTAGCAGATATATGTTTCCGACACCGGCCTCGGTGGTGTCGTGGTTAAGCTGGTAGGTACAGGGTTCGCAACTCAGTACCGGCTCCCACCCAGAGCGAGTTTTAACAACTCAGTGGGTAGATGTAAGAACACTACACCCTCTTCTCTCTCACTAACCACTAACAACTAACTCACTGTTCTGGACAGACAGGCCAGATACCTGAAGTGTGTGCCCAGGACAGCGTGATTGAACCTTAATTGGATATAAGCACGAACATAAGTTGAAATGAAATGAAATGTTTCCGACTTTAGGTATCTGGGCTGTCTGCCCAGTACTTATCAGGGGTTAGTAGTTAGAAAACAAAATTGTTTTATTTAACAACACCACTACAGCACATTTATTAATCATCGGCTATTGGATGTCAAACATTTGGTAATTTTTACATCGTCTTAGAGAGGAAACCAGCTACAATTTCCCCATTAACAGCAAGGGATCTTTTATATGCACATATCCCACAGACAGGATAACACTTACCATGGCCTTTGATATACCAGTCGTGGTGCACTGGCTGGAATGAGAGGTTAGTGGTTAGTGGAATAAACGTCGGTATAACGGATATCGTCAATTTTGTTTTTACATAACCAAGCACACAAACATTGGCCTATGTTGCATTAAACAATTTAAAAATTGTAGTCACGTGTGCAATAATTTTAGCAGGGTCGGGCTAGACTGTGGTGAGCGAAGCTTATGGTGTGTGTATGTGTGTGTGTGTGTGTGGGGGGGGGGGGGGTCGAGACACGCTTACCTAGAAAATGTATTGAAAAAAGGAAACATTTGCTTGAGCGGGGGTGGGGTGGGGGGTAGATCTCTAATAACCACCCCTGCACACGCGCCGGAGGATTACCACCTACATAGTATTACGACTATTTACTTGGAAGGGTTCAAAAAGGAAGAAGTTACTCTTGATAGACATCAGTATACAGTTAGTTGACGTTTTTTATCAGTTGCATACGCCGCATCGCAAATTCAAACAATAAAATTTACTAAAAACAAAACAATAACAACTGTATGATCAACAGAATGAAAAAGATTGACAGAAATAGTGTTCTACAGTGATTAATCGACATTCCTGGAAATTGTCAAAATCGAGAATGACACCCCACGCACGTGTACGGGGCAACTGCGTGACGCACGTGCAAACTATGGAATGTGTTTCGGTGTGTTGATAAACAGACCTGAACGTTCTTTACTAAGATGTCTGTGGTCAAAACGTATGTTCGGTCTAATAGTTGATATTAACATTAATATTTCAGGTTCCTCTACTTTTTTTTGAAGAGTATATAGTTTTTTTTTGTTTTTTTTGAAGAGTATATATTAGTTCACTATATGCTATGGCATCCGGTTCTAGATGCAGAAAATCAACCCTGTGTTTATATCATAACTATAGGTGTTGGCCCACATAACGGTGAAACATATTATAACAGTTCCGATTCCAACAAAATACAAAACAAGCATTCTGAGAGTACTGCAAAAACAATATTTCATTTCATTTCAACTTATTTTCGTGCTTATATCCAATTAACGTTCAAGCACGCTATCCTGGGCACACACCTCAGCTATCTGGGCTGTTTGTCCAAGACAGTGGATTAGTGGTTAGTTGGTTAACCACTGCCCCACCGAGGCCGGTCAAAAACAATACATGTCCCCTACCGGGATATAATTTTGAGCCATAACTGTGTGAAAAATTTCAGTTCGATATATTGAGGCATTGCAAAAAAAAAAAGTGTGGGATTCCCCCCCCCCCCCTCCCGCCGAATCGCCTAAGTTCAAGGGCCATAACTCTGTAAAAAAATAGGTAAATCGCCATGAAAGTCAAACGTGATCTGTAACAGAACATGATAAAGATGTATTGAAAAACAAACATCCGGAAAACAAACTGTTGGTTTGGATAAGATTACCGTGCCTATATCCAATTAAGGTCTCTCCCGGGCACAATCTCTTCGCTAATAACTGGGTCCAGGAAGTTGTAGTGTGGTCAATGGTCCGTCCACAAGCTATGGTGCCTCAAAACGTAGATGTAGGCGCTGCGAAAGATGATCTTCGCTATCCTGGGGATCGTCTGATTATCCATGGACATTAGCATAATGGCATGTCTGAAGACCCCCCGGCAGCTGTCTTCCCGGTATCCGCCCTGGTAAGATGTATCCCAAAGTCGCCGTTGCCGAAGCTGTGTGGTATTGGCTTGAATGCCTCTCTGTAATACCCTTCGATGATATTGCTGGCGTCCGAAGTGTCTCCTACGAGTAGCCTGGCGTACTGGGATCTGATCTTGTTGACCTGTAGACGCCACTTCTAACCGGTATCATCTAACAGCTTGCGCCGCTTGTCTGGTTCTGCACCCACAACAGCAGGACCGCCCTAGTCGGCAGGGGCCTACGAGGCCGCCGCAACAGATTCCGGACTGGTAGCGTTGTCCACGCTAATAGCGTTTTAAACCCACTCCTTCCTCGTTGCCTCCCTTGGAGATGTAGTCCTAGGTAGGGGAGGCGCGGGTGTTGGATCCTCCACTGGCAGTTGAACTGTCCTTGCTGGTTCCTTCCTCGTATGAGGGACCGCCGCTGGTGGTTTAGCCACCAGTTTTAGTCCCCCCCCCCCCCTGTGCCGCTCCTGGCGGTGTTGGGTCGGGATTACTAGGAGCTGGCGTTGCAGAAGAGACCGCCGCTGGTGGTTGAGCCGACAACATTAGTCTCCCCTGTGCCGCCCCTAGCGCGCGTCTCCTTCTCGGTCTTTTCTTGATTATCCTAGCTGGCTGCCGTTTGTCTCCATAGACAAGAGTTACAGTCGCCTGCTTTCCGGTGTAATTAATCCTGTATTTGGTTAAGTCCTCAAAGCTGTTATTTATTGCTCCGAGTGGTGTGTATGTGTGTGTGTGTGTGGGGGGGGGGGGGGGGGGGACTAATCTCGAGCATAGCGAAAGTAGTCTGCATCGTACCCACACATCAATATTGTGTAACAAAATGTTTGTGTCTCCCAAGTTCATGGACCATAAGCTATACACAAAATTTCACACAGATAGACACACAGATAAAGGCACAGGGGCAAATATAGAAAATATACAGAGATTTTTGTAAAATGGAAATAAGTCAACTTCATGCATTTTAGATGATGAATTGTATATAAAATCTGTCGGGGTTTGGGATTGTTTTCATGCAAATGTAAAGAAAACAAGGACTGAATAGAAATTAAACGTAACATTTGCAAAAAACAACTTAGGGGCTAACAATTGAACAGGACTATAGTACATATTTTCTCAGGCTGAAATTACACTTATTGTTTATTTTGCTGACTTTTCCTTCTCTGTTACTCATGTCGTGTTACGTCAGCACCGTAACGCAGGTTTATCATTATACGACGTATAAACAAGAGCCATGTTACATGAGAAAACCACAATCTGTTTCAGTGATAGCAACAAACTGTGCCGTCACTTTCAGTTTTCTAAACATTTTCAGGCAGAAAACGAATGGGCCACTGCGTATGTTTATTTTCTGTCAACACCGTAACGAGCATACTTAATATATTCGTGTATTAAATGAATACGATTCATTCAGAGATAGCTTGGCAATTAAACGTAACCAATCAACAATAAGCAGATGCAAATGTATGTGTGTGGGGTGTGGGGTGTGGGGTGTGGGGGTGGGGGTGGTTGTGGTTGTGGGGGTTGGGGTGTTAAATTTTGTCAACACCGGAACATTTTGCCGTTACGATTTTGATCAAGTGTGTAAATAACCATATGCTCGACATGAAATAGCTTTAAAATGTGCTGAGATAATTGCTAAAACATATTCGTTTGCACTACTATTGTCTTAGCCATTTAATTGTGTGAACATGTAATGGAATACAACATTCTATTTTCGTGGCAAATGGAAGGTTTCTCAGTGTTACTTGTTGTTAATGCTATTTCGCTCTTTTGTGGGCTACTCAAAAATATGAATCAGTAAATGTTCATCACGTATAAAATATTTCTTCCTTTTTATTGAAAGAAAAAGTATGTCAACACCATAACATGTTGCAATAGTGAAGTTGATAAAATATCTAAATAACCATATGTTAGAAACGAAGTAGCTTTAAATAAATGTGAAATAACTTTAAAATCGTTAAATAAACATTCATTTCAGATTTTATTGCCTTTTCCGTTACAATTGGATGAAAGTATAATTAAAGTTTGTTCTGTTTAACGACACCACTAGAGCACATTGATTTATTAATCACCGGCTACTGGATGGCAAACATTTGGTAATGTTGACATAGTCTTAGAGAGGAAACCTGCTACATGTTTCCATTAGTAGCAAGGGATCTTTTATATACACCATCTCATAGACAGGATAGTACATACCAGCTATTTTACTGTTTGATAGTTATTCAAAAAGATGAATCAGTAAATATTCACCATATAAAAAACCATTTTAATATTTATTAATCGTAATTGTAAATGATGTCAACACTGTAATACCCATTTTTGTAAAGAATTAGCTTACTATTCCAGTGAACCGCGGTTTTCAGATGTTTCATATTTGTAAGAATTTGCACTGTAGTAATCGCATAAATTCATGAAGTTTGGGTCATTAAAATTGTTCACGGAGACAATATAAAACAATATCTTCCCTAAGACAACACCAGACACTAGAGACCATGTCAAAAAAGATGATAGGAAACATCCACAAAGGCTTTCACCTACTACATATCAACGGCATTCGTTGTAAGGCCCGAAACACACCGAAGCTGGGTCTGGGGCTGGGTCTGGGGCTGGGTCTGGATCTGGGTCTGGCGAGTTTGGCAAAGTCGCCATGTCTAGTGTATTTTGACGTCCGAGTCTGTATCATGTTACATGCTATCAATATAACTGACCGCGTCTTTCTTTGGATATAAACATCAACAATACTTACAATAATTCCACTTTGCTTAATATATATCTTTCCTGTTGTTTATTTAGAAAAATCAATGAGAACGGTTCGAAAATTGTGCAGTCTGCTAGTGTGAAAATATAGCGCACGTTCTATGTCGTCAGTTGCCAGATCTGTAGTTCGCGCTAGCACAGATGCGGTGTGTTTTGTTACATTCGATGTAATGCATTTCGTTTTTGTCTGATACCATACTCACCAAACCCAGACCCAGACCCAGACCCAGATACAGTGTGTTTTGTCACATTCGATGCAACGCGTTTCGTTTTTGTCTGATACCATACTCACCAAACCCAGACCCAGACCCAGACCCAGACCCAGACCCAGATACAGTGTGTTTTGTCACATTCGATGCAATGCGTTTCGTTTTTGTCTGATACCATACTCACCAAACCCAGACCCAGACCCAGATACAGTGTATTTTGTCACATTCGATGCAATGCGTTTCGTTTTTGTCTGATACCATACTCACCAAACCCAGACCCAGACCCAGACCCAGATACAGTGTGTTTTGTCGCATTCGATGCAATGCGTTTCGTTTTTGACTGATACCATACTCACCAAACCCAGATGCAGTGTGTTTTGGGCCTTACTAAATAAAATGTTTTGTAGCAATTTGGGTTCACTGTCTTTGAAGAACAATAAGACCCTGTTCAGAAAACATTCTTCTGACTCGTAGTCATCAGAGGAAATCCGCTATATTTTTTTCTAATGCAGCAGGAATCTCTCTCTCTCTCTCTCTCTCTCTCTCTCTCTCTCTCTCTCTCTCTCTCTCTCTCTCTCTCTCTCTCTCTCTCTCTCTCACAGACACACACACACACAAATGTCGATACAATCACATATTAGATTCCAAATAACCGTAATGTAAAGTGTTTTGAGGTATCATTAATTATATATATATTCCTTTATTTTTCTTTCCAGTATTTATAACAAAACAAGAAAAACAATACACACCCCTTAAACAAACAAACAATAAATAATATAAGAAAGCCCAAGAAAAATCCCTAAAACAAAAAATGCACCCCCGAAAAAACAAGAACCCCCCTAAAAAAAAAACCCCCCCCCCCCCCCCCCCCCCCCCCCCCCCCCAAAAAAAAAACACACCCAAAAAACCCAAAACAAACAAAAACATGTTATAGAGCTATATTGACTGTCACCAACAGCAGTTAATGTGGTTGCAGCGAGTTTTCTCTATATTTTAGACACTGTCATAATTACCACACACGTAACATTTAACACATCGAATAATTAATACATCAAATATACATTAGTATACTGTATTAACGTAACCGACATGTACTTGACAATATACGCTTCTAATAAGTATGTTTCTATTTATTTTCAGTGAAAAAATTACTTATTTATTAAGTCCGAAATTACTACTGATAACACTTCTATGTTCAACATGTGGTGCTTTTAAACAAGAGGTGACTAGGACTAGAGCTAGAACGAGACCTATCAAAAATGGAACAGGAAGTGCCACAGCTCTTTCTGGTTTTGATGGATTTCTGAAGAGTTGGAAGCTGGCAGCTGTAGCTAACGACAACACTCACGGCGTCAGTGACAGGCCTACAGACATAGCTGAGTTTTCAAAAGTCGATAGTCATAGAACATCACTTGCTGACAAGAACGACAGATCTGGTGACAACGAAAGTCCAACTTCACAGAATAAAGACGAAGCAAGTAGAAGAAAAGAGATGCGGGCTGCGGGATTAAGGAAAACAGATGTGGATCCCACTATGAATAATGGCAGAGGTAAAGGACAAACGAAAGATGAAAATGGCAAGTTTGGAATGAGAATAAAACAATTTTTTGATGAAAAAAAAGCATTATGCACAGCGTTAAATAACGACTCTGCTAGCACTAACACATCCAGTAAGTGTTTTAACGGAACAGACGCCTTTGGCAAAAATTATCATTTTATAACTAATACCGTCAAGTACTTAACTCAGGCATTTCCTCTTTTGGTTAACATAATTAGCATTGTATTTCACTGCCGCCGATCAGGCAGAACGAATTCGTCTCTGTACGTGATAACCATGAACGTTATAGACACATTTTCTCTGCTATTAGGCATGTCTGGAAACTTTCTCAAAATTTACATGACTGAATTTTTGTCGCAAAACCCTACATGGAAAGAGCGGGTTGGCTCGCTCATTTTACGGTATGCAGACAGCTGGGTCAAACAGGGGTCATACCCGACGCATGTGCTCCTGACGATCGAGCGGTATCAGGTCGTGAAGTACCCTATCCGTTACACAGAGTTGTGGAATGTCTCCAATGCCAAACGAATTGTTTTCCCAAGCATCGCATTGCTTCTCGTCAGTCACTGCATTGGAGTTTACCTTTCGATCGCTCTCGCGAGTTCGCCAAACTACCGTCTCTTCAACCAATGGAATGTCATATCCGGCGTGTCATTCGTCCTGCTTCCGGTCATGGCCATTGTCGCTCTAAACACCACCACATGCATTGTGTTTATCAGAGAGAACGAAAAGACCAGAAATGCGTGCGAAGCGCACACCTCGCAGCAGCTACTGAAACGAGAGAAGAAGCTGACGACCAGTCTGATTATCACGACGACCATTCTGATACTGACGTCAACGCCGTCGTCACTGTGGGCCATGCTGTTGAGCAAACAAGACAACCCCACTTTCACCAGCAGAGTTGTCACTGAGGTCCTTCTGACATTGTCGTATTTTGGTAACAGCATTGCCTTTATCGTTTTGATGTCGCTAACCGCCGCCAACAAACGGAAATGCTGCGGGTGTTGCTTTCCGGTTAAAGTGACTAAAAGACATGTAAATCGAAGTGTCCCCGTTTCTCTTATATACGATTGAAGGCGCAGACCCTAGTTTTAGCCCGTGAAAATGGACGCTAAGTTTAGTTAATCTACAAACCTGGAACACATCTGGATGAAGTTACAACACAGTCTGTGAGGTTGAAACGGTGAAATACCTTTAAAATAGACTGAAAACGATTCCATAACCGTTAAGTCTCAGACGCACGTGTGTGTTTATAAATATAAAAAATGCATTTTGTGAAAAATAAAAACACCAAGATAATCAGAAACACTTCGGATATACGGACATGGATAATCTAAACAATAAAATATAAGTAAAATATGATTTCAGTTATCAAAAACGGCTACAATAGTGAAAAATATGCCTTAGTGTTTAAAAACTAGCGTCTGTCACTTACCACCCCTCCAAAACAACAACAACAACAACCCCCCCACAAAAAAAAACAACAACACCACAATAACAACAAGACAAAAACACACACACAAAGCCCTACACATACACAAAAAAACCCCACCCACAACCAGAAAACCCCCCAAAACTACAGAGAGTCAGACAAGTGGTTGAGTGAAAAAATATTGTGTCAACTTGGGCCTGTGGCATACAGTCTAATTAAAATGAGCTCCACTGGTTAAATACTATTACCTGTGGATCTAACAGCACCCCGTTGGAGCTCATGTCTAGGTCTCACTACACAGATGTCATCTGCCATTGATACCCATGTTAAACTGCCCAACTTCAAGCGAAGATTGCCCATAGAACGGGTTCTCGTTGGCACTAACAACATACACCATTGCAAACATACATTATATAAGCATTTATTTTCACTCCAAAATTGAGAACATTTCCGTCTCAGTTGTTTGCTATATGACCGCATCTGGCTGTAGTACCGGTCCGAACAGGTGGTTCATTAACCGATTCACACCGGCTGTCACTTGCGCTATATACCCATGTCCCAAAAGGTCGATTCACAATATTACAAAATAACATGGGCAAAATACAGCCAGAAGACTTACCATTAAACATACATATTGTTTTAATTCTTCACCATTTCCTAGAAGTGAATATGTGAACCATGACATGTGTCCCAATTAGGAACTCTCACCCAGAAGTGATCTGTGTAGTGAGACCCTAGCTGATCTTTTACTCAACCAATCAAATCCTTACTTGCAAAATCATGACAGTGATTTGAAAAAAAAATGAAAACATTCGGGATTATGCCGAGGGTATACGAAATGATTCGGGTGAATTACGAAGTATACCGGAAACTAATTTCAATATAAAATTTTATATAACTGTGACGGTACATGCTCTTAATTTCTTTTCGCCTGTGGCGTTATTAATTGTGTTAGAGGGCCGTGTGCAGTCCAATAAGCACTTAAGCCCAGATGGGCAACTTGTTACGTAATACCTCCGCGCGACCGTACACACTTAGCGAGGTGCGGAGGCCATGTGGCGAGTAGTTACGTAATACCTCTGCGAGTGCGGTTTTTACAACCGTGATTTGGCGACGATGGCGACAGCCAGACTGACGATCAGAGAAAAATTATACCGACTCGGGGAGAGGTGGAATATCAGATGATAAGATTCGGTGCCGCCTTGTATCCCCAGGCGATATTCTGATTTATAATAAATAGCTAGTTTTTTTGAGATATCGAGGAGAACGAAATAGGAAGGCGTTCAGGGGGAACGTTAGTCCGTTTGGACTTTGGTAAATATCATTTCTGCTCTGTTGTATAACCTTGATGTGATTGATGTGACTTTAAATATTTTAATACTGTATTATACCAATATTCTTTAGACAGTGTCTTCGGTCATCTGACGAAGTAAATCGTAGACTTATTGTTCTAACATTATACGAGTATTTGGTAATATAAAGCTTAGCCAGTCATCCTAGAAGACCTAGGTAAACTGTAGGTTATTGTCTTTATTGTGATAGTTACCAGTATTAATTCTGTGTTACAAGGTTACTGAATGAGTAGTTAAGGGTTAATTAAAAATTAACCAGTTAGGAATAGTGTTATAATTCCTTTATTAATTAAGTTCTCCTGGCAGCGTTTCTCAATTATCACACGTTACTGAACGAGTAGTAAGGGCTAATTAAAAATTAACCAGTTAGGAATAGAGTGGTAATTCCTTTATTAATTAACTTCTCCTAGAAGCGTTTCTCAATTATCACACGTGTTGGTGTTGTGTCACGGTGAAGTGATTCGCACATTGTGTAAACAGACACCTAGAGATTAACTAATTAAGTGATCAGTTCTGGGTTGTTATTATTGTTGTTATTAATTAACTACTACGGCTGTACATTTGTCAGCGTAGGTTAATACAGATTCCAAAGTGTAATGTGTTTTGTTGTGTTTTCTATTGAACTAAACGTGCTATAATAATATATACTTATATAAGATCGTATCTCTGATCATACCTAGAGACGAGCCATACTAGGGTTTAACCGCCCGTCACAGAGAGATCTAATAGATATACAGTTAGGAGAGATATTTGGACAATCGTGTTTTATTCAGTTACGGGTATTATAGAATCCCCGTGACAATAACATTCGCTTCAAGACGAAAAACCCCACCGTGGTGGTATAGCCATACAATCTGTTTATACTAGTATACAATTCAGAGTTTATTACTGCACTTTTCCCCCTGTTTTTTAACGTTGAAATAGACCAACAAGTTCGCCTATTGCATAAATAGTCTCGCCCCTGGTGGTTGAGCCGCCGGGTTTGGTCCCCCTGTGCTGCCTTGGGTCGCCGCTCTGCCTACTGGTCGTTCTCCGCGGCCCATTGTGACTGTAGATGAGTGAAGCTGTATCCTAACCGGCCGCGAACGACTATTTTAGAAATCATTGATTTCAATTGCCGTATCCAAACCGCACGCGTGTGACGCGACATATAAATCTAAAAAATCGCTCGCATCGCTCTATCCTAAAGCTATATCCTAACCGGACGCGTGCGACGCGAGCGATTTTTTTGTTTTAGAAACCATTGATTACAATTACTGCATCCTAACTGCACGCATACGGCGCGACATTAAAGTTTATTTTATTTAACGACGCCACTAAAGCACATTGATTTTTTTAGCTTATCATCGGCTATTGGACGTCAAACATATGGTCATTCTGACACTGTTTTTTTTAGAGGAAACCCGCTGTCGCCACATAGGCTACTCTTTTACGACAGGCAGCAATGGATCTTTTATTTGCGCTTCTCACAGGCAGGATAGCACAAACCATGGCCTTTGTTGAACCAGTTATGGATCACTGGTCAGTGCAAGTGGTTTACACCTACCCATTGAGCCTTGCGGAGCACTCATTCGGGTTTTGGAGTCGGTATCTGGATTAAAAATATCATACTTCACTCGCCGACCTCCATACGGAACGGAAATTTAGGTCGCCGCAAGGTTGCCGACAACAAAAATCCGTCGAACAAACTCGCGCGGAAGGCGCACGCAAGATGACGTAGCGAAGCGGGTGAAACTGACATGTTTTCAGCGTTCGCACGGGTGATCCGTTTCCAATCCGCCCGAGATGAATTTTATTTATCTTTTGGCGCATTGCGTTTCTGCTTTGTTGAGGTAAAAATAAAGATGGTTGGCGTTAAAAAAGTTCCCCTTTCTTCAGTAGAAGACGAACTTCTCATTGACGAAGTTTGTAAGAATCCAAACCTGTATGATACCAGTTTACTAGAATACAGGGACCATGGACGGACAGAACAATCGTAGATTGCTGAAGGCAATATTGTTGAAAATAAAGATCGTGGAGGGAAAGTGTTTGTGGGATCAATACGACCTACTGAGTTTCCTATCCGACAATGTAAAACATAGAGGAACAGATGGGAACCTATCCAGGTATATCAAATCTAAATTCTATTCTACAGTTCAGTTATGAATTATAACTTAAGCCCCTTTCGTTTGAAACTACATTGTAATTAGTGACAATTCTACTGTTGACGCCCCAATCACACCTTATTTTCCTGCATAAATAATTGTTTTTGTATAATATTATGTAATACTGCTTACTTAAAACCCTTTGAAATGACAAACGTTGCACATCTATGTCATTAAGCATACATGTTAAATTGTTTATGTATGTAAAAGTATATTAAAATGTCGGTAAGCATTCATATGTCTTACAAATATTACATGTAGGTTAAAAAATAATAATTCAATTAAACACTATGGATAATATGTTTTTCACACATCCATAGAAATTTGGTAGACCACTGTCAGTACCAAGTAGTTATATACATGATCTGCTGTCATAAGAGAAAAATAGAAACCGTGCAAATATGCATACATGTATATACACACTGTATGTATGTATATATGTATGCATGTATGGATCAATCCCGAATGGTGCTAACCGCTGACGAATCTGATATGGAAATGTTTGTAGAGGGTGACATTCGTCACAACTCGGTCGATTCCGTTGATACCGGAATCGACCAAGGTTTTTCGAATAAAGAGTGTGCGTTTGCTAAATTTAGTGCGCATAGATTTATGTTGTAAATACTATCAGCGAAAACAGTATTATTGTTTCTGCTTGATATTTTGGTACATTTTTTTTTCTCTCCAATAAATCGAATACGGTAATAAAAATGCAAAACATACAATAGTGTACGTTCTTTGAATATACATTTTTCGGGTTTTTCAAATATACGACAATTGATTTCGTTTTCGAATTATTTACATGTGGTTACGGTCGTATTCGAGCAGACAAAAAATGGACCTGTTTAAATACGGGTTTTCATCTGACAAAGACCCGTCTGAAACTGACTTGTCCAAGAAAAGAAAGAGTAAGGCAAAATCTAAAGAACAATATGAAAACGAATTAGCCCTGCTTAGGTATATTTGTTCATTCAGCAGTTTGGTCTAGTTGACATTAGGTCAGGTCTAGTAAATTTTAAGACATACTAGTCCACTGATCTAGTAATAAATAAAGTTAACGTCGAACTGTATGTATATATATATATTACCCATATGGGCTGTGAGATGCCGGAAAGACAGAAGCTATAGTTCCCCGCTGATGCCATGACGTTAGTTTGGTGACGTCATCGGTTTCCTGGCTGTCGTCTCTCGTTGATGAGATTTTACAAAGCATTTAGCTCCACCAGTGTTCAGTTTTTGTTGAAATGGTTTAAGCAATTTGTTCTTGTTAACAATTAAACATGCTCTAAACTAATTTCATTCACTTCCGACTAGAAACATCAGTTTATTAGGAATGTGACCTCTCGTGATTACATTTGATTTGTGTACCTTTTGAAGTCATTGCTTTTCATTCATGACGTCATCAGTTTCCTCAGACTTTCACGTCTTGTATATTATATAGTTTGTGTCATGTAAGAAGTTTAAAGTTTAAGTTCCTAAACTCTTTACACTATGGGTAATAAATACAATGACCCACTCGATACTCGGAATTAGGATTATCAGTCCCTCGTGATATTAATTTTGTGACAGATAATCCGTAATTCCTCGTAACTCGTACGTATATATATATATATATATATATATATATATATATATATATATATATATATATATATATATCTATATATATATATATATATATATATATATATATATATATATATATATATATATATATATATATATATATATATATCTGATGATGAATCCATTTATAACGCGGATCACGACAACATGCAAAGTATGAATTGTCAGCCGTAAAAAAAAACGCACGTAAAAATTCCGAAATGCACTCGTTTGTTGAACAGCAAGGTTTAGGAAAGCGGACTGAGTATGAACACAATCACGACGGAGTGTGACAAGTACCCGCCGACCAGTATCGGCAGAGAAGTATGAACCTAGCTTAACTGCACACGCGCAATGCGACAAATTTATATGTCGCGTCGAACGCGTGCGGTTAGGATAAAGCAGTTGAAATCAATGCTTTCTAAAATAATCGCTCGCATCGCTCGCAGCCGGTTAGGATGCAGCTTTAGAATACAGCTTCAGGATACAGCTTGACAATGGCCGCATTCCCGTCTTGTTGAACACTGTACTTGACCAAACGGCCAAGTACATTGATCACAGCCCCCCCCCCGGGGGGGGGGGGGAGGGGGAGGGGCATCCACACGTTTTCGCAGATCAACTGCATCGCACGAAATCTCGAGTATATATGACGTCAGAGCATGTGCTTGTAAACGTTTGTCGGTAGCCATGTGAAGTTACTATTCATTGTTTTTATGTGTGTGTGTGTGTGTATTTGTTGCGTACTTTGTGTGCTTTTTTGGGTGTATTTTTTGTCAAGAAAAAACTTCTGAAAAACAGTTAACTCCATTATGTGTGTTAAAATCGTACATAAACAGCATTATTATACATTTAAGGCTTTAAAATAACAAAACATATAGAAATCTGTTACATAATTTATACCCCCGAGTTTCCATGTTTTGTTAATCTAAAGCTGTATCCTAACCGGCCGCGAGTGACGCGAGCGATTATTTTAGAAATCATTAATTTCCATTGCCGTATCCTAACTGCACGCGTGCGACGCGACATATAAATCAGCTTTAGCGTGCACGCAATTGTTACTACTCATCCTGACAAAATAACAATAAAGAAAGCTTTACTATGGTCATTTAAATCATCGTTTTGTTTGCATAATCCACTAACAAACTGAAACGTTACAGTGAATCAGTAAACGTTTAGCAACTAGGTCGCCCGCAATTTATCATACCGAAAGTAAAGAGTTATTTTTCAGTGAACTCCTCGAAACTATCGAGTCAAAGACACTCCAACAAAATCAAATGACTATTTTTGGTATTATTTAATTCTTGTGTGTGCAAATATAATAAAGTCAATTAACAAAAATACTGAAAGATTATGGACCAAGACAGAACACTTGCAAACAGAAAATATCCCTCAATAGAGTTATAGTGACACACTGAAAGCTAGATTTCTCCTCTATATTTTTGACGACATCGCATCGTTATACTAGGTTCGTGAAAATATCATTTGTTAGTTTTGATAACACATACTTGTACAAATGTACGTGTGTTAACAATTTCAAGACATGTGGCTGGCTACTCCTAGTTAATAATCAGCATGATCAAAATCGATTACACTGTGATGTATAGTTAACCTGACAATGATTTGTCTGTGACGCATAAATTAGCTACAAGTTAATGGGCTGTAAATAACTTTCAGCTGAAAAAGATGTTAAAATTTGCTTAAAACCTTATTTTTGAATATATGTAAGAATAGAATAATACATTCGTGTTCGTTAGATACGATTTGTCTTACAACACAGAACACAGTCAGACCTCGAGGGAAGTGATTAATTGCTCCCCAAACGTAGACAATAGGGAGCCATTTAAGATATTACCATGGGAGCTGGACATTATTCTCAGGGGATGATGGAGAGCGAAAGAGATAGTTGCCTTTCAATAGCGAGGTTTGTACAGTGTAGAATTGTTATCGACGTTGGTTTCTATACATTTGCGTTCATTTATACGCCGGCCGCTGAACTGCTGACAGAAGGCTCTTCTGGTAGCACTAAACCAAATAATTTCCGGCTGGGTCAAGGTTCGAGGTGCACCGAACTTCAACACCACAGAAGTTAACACCACAAGTCCTGTGATTGATTATAAATGTGAGTGTGTTGGTTGTAAAAAGAAATTAGTTTCATCTGGGCTAAAAATGTATGCAATTTTATTTCATCTAGTACCACTGTGTCAAGTAGTCCTGTGCTTGGAACATGTATGGGGTACCTGTAAAGAAAAGTACTCAAATTTTGTGCGAATCTAGGGGTGTTGTAAAAACATCTGGTTATACCGAAAATGAGCCACGAAAGGTACCATTTTCTTCAGTTAATACTTTGAGGTAGGTGTTGTAGTACTGATATTTATGGGTTATAGTTTGGTTGATATATTGCATATAGTGTTTTTAAGCACAAACGTTAACATGGTCGCCTATGGGATTTTATTTGGTATAGTACAGCCTTCTGCTTCCCTGCCACAGGCACCATTCCACCGGCCGGCAGAGGACCACGTGATCTGCGTGAATGACCCCAGCCCTCCCCCCCCCCCCCCCCCCCCCACACCTTCCACTTCACGACCTCCTTCCCCCAATGGATGGTGATGGCCCGGAAAGAGACAACGATGATGAAGACATTCCCCCGCTGGAGCAAGAACAAGCCAGATGTCCCTCCAGTAAGACCACTGGAGGCTCCAACGAACAAGCAGTGGGAGGTAAGAACGTTGAATATCTAGCCAAACTACAGGGAATTCATCACCCCGGATACCTTTTTATTTGTGGCGCTCCAACTTCGGCCGGAACCCAACAACGCTGAGATATGCTACACTATCGACACCCCCAGCTGGAAACCACCGTATAAAGTAAAGTAAAGTTTGTTTTATTTAACGACGCTACTAGAGCACATTGCTTTTTTTATCTTATTATCGGCTATTGGACGTCAAACATATGGTCATTCTGACACTGTTTTTTAGAGGAAACCCGCTGTCGCCACATAGGCTACTCTTTTACGACAGGCAGCAAAGGATCTTTTATTTGCGCTTCCCACAGGCTAGATAGCACAAACCATGGCCTTTATCGAACCAGTTATGCATCACTGGTCGGTGCAAGTGGTTTACACCTACCCATTGAGCCTTGCGGAACACTCACTCAGGGTTTGGAGTCGGTATCTGGATTAAAAATCTCATGCCTCAACTGGGATCCGAACCCAGTACCTACCAGCCTGTAGACCGATAGCCTAACCACGACGCCACCGAAGCCGGTACTACCGTATAATTACGCAGATACAACGCTCACTAACAAGACTAACCAACAACTGGTCCAGCAACCAGGCTGAACAAGCTGCCACAACCTCATAATGCACGGCTTGATAATTTTTATTTCAACTTATTTTCGTGCTTATATCCAATTAAGGTTCAAGCACGCTGCCCTGGGCACACATCTCATCTATCTGGCCCGTCTGTCCAGGACAGTGGGTTAGTTGTTAATTGTTAGTGCTGAGAGAGAGAGAGAGAGAGAGAGAGAGAGAGAGAGAGAGAGAGAGGAGGGTGTAGTGGTCTTACACCTACTCACTCGGGGATGGAGGCGGTACCGAGCTGCGAACCATGTACCTACCAGCCTTATGTCCGATGGCTTAAACACGACGCCACCGATGCCCAACGGGTTGATCAAGACTTTAATGGGAACACACGACGCCTTCTTCATCAATATTGACACGATATTCAGTGACGTGCTCCTTAGTTTTAAAACCCTAGTTTTAACCCGTAAAAATGGACACGAAGTTTAGTTAAGTTAGAAACCTCTAACACACTCGTATAACGTTACAAGAGAGTAAAATAAGAGTCTGTGACGTTGAAACGATGAAATATCGTTAAAAACCTAAGTCCCTGGCTGTTTATCACATAGAACTTTTGACTGGTATGGGACCTGTAAAATATAATCTCTATAGTAATATGTCTACTGATATTTTCTACAGGTACGTTATCTGTAACAGACCGTAAATTAAATGTGTCGTTAAATAAAATATTTCCTTCCTTCATCTGTAGAAGATAAACAATATAATAATTATTATTATATCTAGTGCTATTTTCTGACGGTATTTCAGTCATACGCGACCTGTAGAGAATAATGAGTAGTGTAATATGTCATTGTGCACGAACGTGTTAGCCCGAAAACCGACGCCAGTCTACTTAGTGCGCAACGTAACACGAGCTGTGATTAATTTAATCCGTGGCATATAATTAATTAATAGATAGATGGGTACAGTAGTGCAAGGTCAAAGTTAATCAGCGAACACATACAACAATTAGCTAACTGCTTGTTCCGAGCAATAACAACTTGATTTTTAAAAAATTACATTTATTTTGCTTAACGACACCACTAGAGTACATTGATGTATTAATCATCGGCTATCGGATGTCAACCATTTGGTAATGACATATAGTCTTAGAGCGGAAACCCGCTACATTTTCCCACAAGGGATCTTTTATGTGCACTATCACACAGACGAGATAGTACATACCACGAACTTTGATATACCAGTCGTGGTGCACTGGTTGGAACGAGAAATAGCCCAATGGGCCCGCCGACGGTGATGGATCCCAGACCGACCGCGCATCAAGCGAGCGCTGTACCACTGGGCTACATCCCGTCTCACGGTTAGTCAATACATGGAAAAGGAAGCCTTGAACGGAAACAAATTGCCCTAAAAGTGAATTTTTTTTCTTTATTATTTTTTTTTCTTTGCAATATAGTTTCTGATACTATTCAGTGTAGTCAGTAGCATGTACAAGTCTTTACAAATCAGACCGCAGGAAAGTGTTAAAGCCGTTAATTCCAAAATGGTAGATTATGCCATCTCAAATCTTAAAAAGAGACAGCGAGTTAGTAACCATCCTCTGATTCTTTAAATGATTTGGAGTTGGTTATAAATATCACCAAGCAGTTGCCTGTATTCATGTATACCTATGTTGTATTTGACGATTTGCGTACGTTAATGCTCGCTTTACAGTCGCAAATAGCCGTCGCTGGTCCAACTCAATTTACGACTGTAAAACTAGCATTAAAATCCGCCATGTTTTATTTAACCTCTAGGTTAATATGTTCATCAGTATACCTCACTGCTTGTGGGGGTTGCAACCTATACTATGTATGTATGTATGTATGGTTTTATAAAATTTAATACAGCTTTTAAAAAAAGATCCATTAGGGTGGGCCATGGCCCCCGTGTCCCCCCCCCCCCCCCCACACACCTTATCCCGCCTACGCCACTGGTATACCTTAATAAACTGAAACCCGTTGAAAAACCTTTTGTTACATTTTTTTTCATGGTCAAATAATATTTTGTCTAGATTGTATGTATGTGTGTGTGTGAGAGAGAGAGAGAGAGAGAGAGAGAGAGAGAGAGAGAGAGAGAGAGAGAGAGAGAGAGAGAGAGAGAGAGAGATGGATGGATGGATGGATGGATGGATGGATGGATGGAGAAAGAAAGATAGAGGAGAGAGAAAGAGTGAGACATAATGAGAAAGAGAGACCAAATCATGAGAGAGGGGAGAGACGGAGAGAAAGAAAGACAGTGATGGAGAGAGAGAGAGAGAGAGAGAGAGAGAGAGAGAGAGAGAGAGAGAGAGAGAGAGAGAGAGTGGACGTGATGAAAAGAAAAAGAGGAAGAAAAACGTAAAATAATTCATAATATAACTAAATATGTTGGATCCCTTTTTGCTTTAAAACATTATTTCACTGGAGCAATGGTAAGGCGAAGACCAACAGCTACTGGGTTCGCATCCCAGGACCATCCCCGTCCGTCAACCATGGCAAGATGATCCATTAAACGCATCAGACAATGTGTAGAACTTACACAAATACATGTACATTGGATCTACGAGATTTGTTCAAATCCATATATAGATTAAAAACGGGATGAATATATGCGATACAAAACTATGGAGGTCCACGCACGTTTGTATTATTCACATGGCTCAACATAATCGAGTTAATAATAATCATACGAAACACACGGGTAACAACACGTAATCACGTCGCCAACCAATGACATGATTTTAGGAAGCGACGTCATAACATGACCAAAAAGACATAATATCTGAAAATGATGTCATTTCGTCATCTCCTAGTTAGGTTTGAAACGTTTTGAAATGGTTCTTAATAATAATAATAATAATAATAATATAGGTGATAACATATATGTTATATTGATAGCTCTGTTTTGACAGCCATCTTGGACGCCATCTTGAATATTTCAAAATGTTCAAGGGTTTGTGTGTGTGTGTGTGTGTGTGTGTGTGTGTGTGTGTGTGTGTGTGCAATATATCAACCAAAATATGACCCATAAATATCAGTACTACAACCCCTACCTCAAAGTATTAACTGAAGAAAATGGTACCTTTGATGGCTCATTTTCGGTATAACCAGATGTTTTTACAACACCCCTAGTTTCGCATAAAATTTGAGTATGTTTTTTACAGGTACCCCATACAGGTTTCAAACACAAGGCTACTTGACACAGTAGTACTAGATGAAATAAAATTGCATACATTTTTAGCTCAGATGAAACTAATTTTTTTTACACCCAACACACACATTTATAACCAATCATATGCCTTGTGGTGTTAACGTCTCTATCAAAAGTTCGGTGCATCTCCAACTTTGACCCAGCTGGAAATTATTTGGTTTAGTGCTACCTATAGATGGACCAACAAGTATATTTACAACTTCCGGTTCCGGTTTTGAGAGGACCACTAGCACAATGACACCAGGAACTGAGCCAATGTCAACTGATATTAATACTGAGAGAAACGGTGCACCAGGAACTGAGCCGATGTCAACTGATATTAATACTGAGAGAAACGGTGCCCCAGGAACTGAGCCGATGTCAACTGCTATTAATACTGAGAGAAACGGTGCCCCAGGAACTGAACCGATGTCAACTGCTATTAATACTGAGAGAAACGGTGCCCCAGGAACTGAGCCGGTGCCAACTGCTATTAATACTGAGAGAAACGGTGCCCCAGGAACTGAGCCGATGTTAACTGATATTAATACTGAGAGAAACGGTGCACCAGGAACTAAGCCTGTGTCAACTGCTATTAATACTGAGAGAAACGGTTCCCCAGGAACTGAGCCGATGTCAACTGATATTAATACTGAGAGAAACGGTGCCCCAGGAACTGAGCCGATGTCAACTGCTATTAATACTGAGAGAAACGGTGCCCCAGGAACTGAACCGATGTCAACTGCTATTAATACTGAGAGAAACGGTGCCCCAGGAACTGAGCCGGTGCCAACTGCTATTAATACTGAGAGAAACGGTGCCCCAGGAACTGAGCCGATGTTAACTGATATTAATACTGAGAGAAACGGTGCACCAGGAACTGAGCCGATGTCAACTGATATTAATACTGAGAGAAACGGTGCACCAGGAACTGACCCGGTGTCAACTGATATTAATACTGAGAGAAACGGTGCACCAGGAACTGAGCCAATGTCAACTAATATTAATACTGAGAGAAACGGTGCACCAGGAACTAAGCCTGTGTCAACTGCTATTAATACTGAGAGAAACGGTTCCCCAGGAACTGAGCCGATGTCAACTGATATTAATACTGAGAGAAACGGTGCCCCAGGAACTGAGCCGATGTCAACTGCTATTAATACTGAGAGAAACGGTGCCCCAGGAACTGAACCGATGTCAACTGCTATTAATACTGAGAGAAACGGTGCCCCAGGAACTGAGCCGGTGCCAACTGCTATTAATACTGAGAGAAACGGTGCCCCAGGAACTGAGCCGATGCTAACTGCTATTAATACTGAGAGAAACGGTGCACCAGGAACTGAGCCGATGTCAACTGCTATTAATACTGAGAGAAACGGTGCCCCAGGAACTGAACCGATGTCAACTGCTATTAATACTGAGAGAAACGGTGCCCCAGGAACTGAGCCGGTGCCAACTGCTATTAATACTGAGAGAAACGGTGCCCCAGGAACTGAGCCGATGTTAACTGATATTAATACTGAGAGAAACGGTGCACCAGGAACTGAACCGATGTCAACTAATATTAATACTGAGAGAAACGGTGCACCAGGAACTAAGCCTGTGTCAACTGCTATTAATACTGAGAGAAACGGTTCCCCAGGAACTGAGCCGATGTCAACTGCTATTAATACTGAGAGAAACGGTGCCCCAGGAACTGAACCGATGTCAACTGCTATTAATACTGAGAGAAACGGTGCCCCAGGAACTGAGCCGGTGCCAACTGCTATTAATACTGAGAGAAACGGTGCCCCAGGAACTGAGCCGATGTTAACTGATATTAATACTGAGAGAAACGGTGCACCAGGAACTAAGCCTGTGTCAACTGCTATTAATACTGAGAGAAACGGTTCCCCAGGAACTGAGCCGATGTCAACTGATATTAATACTGAGAGAAACGGTGCCCCAGGAACTGAGCCGATGTCAACTGCTATTAATACTGAGAGAAACGGTGCCCCAGGAACTGAACCGATGTCAACTGCTATTAATACTGAGAGAAACGGTGCCCCAGGAACTGAGCCGGTGCCAACTGCTATTAATACTGAGAGAAACGGTGCCCCAGGAACTGAGCCGATGTTAACTGATATTAATACTGAGAGAAACGGTGCACCAGGAACTGAGCCGATGTCAACTGATATTAATACTGAGAGAAACGGTGCACCAGGAACTGACCCGGTGTCAACTGATATTAATACTGAGAGAAACGGTGCACCAGGAACTGAGCCAATGTCAACTAATATTAATACTGAGAGAAACGGTGCACCAGGAACTAAGCCTGTGTCAACTGCTATTAATACTGAGAGAAACGGTTCCCCAGGAACTGAGCCGATGTCAACTGATATTAATACTGAGAGAAACGGTGCCCCAGGAACTGAGCCGATGTCAACTGCTATTAATACTGAGAGAAACGGTGCCCCAGGAACTGAACCGATGTCAACTGCTATTAATACTGAGAGAAACGGTGCCCCAGGAACTGAGCCGGTGCCAACTGCTATTAATACTGAGAGAAACGGTGCCCCAGGAACTGAGCCGATGCTAACTGCTATTAATACTGAGAGAAACGGTGCACCAGGAACTGAGCCGATGTCAACTGCTATTAATACTGAGAGAAACGGTGCCCCAGGAACTGAACCGATGTCAACTGCTATTAATACTGAGAGAAACGGTGCCCCAGGAACTGAGCCGGTGCCAACTGCTATTAATACTGAGAGAAACGGTGCCCCAGGAACTGAGCCGATGTTAACTGATATTAATACTGAGAGAAACGGTGCACCAGGAACTGAACCGATGTCAACTAATATTAATACTGAGAGAAACGGTGCACCAGGAACTAAGCCTGTGTCAACTGCTATTAATACTGAGAGAAACGGTTCCCCAGGAACTGAGCCGATGTCAACTGATATTAATACTGAGAGAAACGGTGCCCCAGGAACTGAGCCGATGTCAACTGCTATTAATACTGAGAGAAACGGTGCCCCAGGAACTGAACCGATGTCAACTGCTATTAATACTGAGAGAAACGGTGCCCCAGGAACTGAGCCGGTGCCAACTGCTATTAATACTGAGAGAAACGGTGCCCCAGGAACTGAGCCGATGTTAACTGATATTAATACTGAGAGAAACGGTGCACCAGGAACTGAGCCGATGTCAACTGATATTAATACTGAGAGAAACGGTGCACCAGGAACTGAGCCAATGTCAACTAATATTAATACTGAGAGAAACGGTGCACCAGGAACTAAGCCTGTGTCAACTGCTATTAATACTGAGAGAAACGGTTCCCCAGGAACTGAGCCGATGTCAACTGATATTAATACTGAGAGAAACGGTGCCCCAGGAACTGAGCCGATGTCAACTGCTATTAATACTGAGAGAAACGGTGCCCCAGGAACTGAACCGATGTCAACTGCTATTAATACTGAGAGAAACGGTGCCCCAGGAACTGAGCCGGTGCCAACTGCTATTAATACTGAGAGAAACGGTGCCCCAGGA
Source organism: Gigantopelta aegis (assembly GCF_016097555.1). Taxonomy (NCBI): domain Eukaryota; kingdom Metazoa; phylum Mollusca; class Gastropoda; order Neomphalida; family Peltospiridae; genus Gigantopelta; species Gigantopelta aegis. The sequence continues at coordinate 75,911,601 of NC_054707.1, read as the reverse complement.
ACTGCGCCGATGTTAACTGATATTAATACTGAGAGAAACGGTGCACCAGGAACTGAGCCGATGTCAACTGATATTAATACTGAGAGAAACGGTGCACCAGGAACTGACCCGGTGTCAACTGATATTAATACTGAGAGAAACGGTGCACCAGGAACTGAGCCAATGTCAACTAATATTAATACTGAGAGAAACGGTGCACCAGGAACTAAGCCTGTGTCAACTGCTATTAATACTGAGAGAAACGGTGCACCAGGAACTGAGCCAATGTCAACTTATATTAATACTAAGAGAAACGTAAAAAATTGTATCATATAGGGAATAATTACGTTATAGACATTAAGCACGGGGCCTGGTGTCATATAGGGAATAATTACGCTATAGACATTCAGCACGGGGCCTGGTGTCATATAGGGAATAATTACGTCGTAGACATTAAGCACGGGGCCTGGTGTCATATAGGTAATAATTACGTTATAGACATTAAGCACGGGGCTGGTGTCATATAGTGAATAATTAAGTTATAAACATTAACTACGGGGCCTGGGATCATTTATAGAATATTTACGTAATAGATACTAAGTACAGAAGATGAATGAATGAATGAATGAATGAATGAATGAATGTTTAACGATACCCCAGCACGAAAAATACATCGGCTATTGGGTGCTAAACTATGGTAATCACAGAAGCTGTGTTATATTAAGCAATATTTACGTTATAGACAATAGGTATGAGGCTGGTGTCCTATTCTAAATGTTTACAATATATACACTGACAATGCGGCACATTTTAGTGGAATGTGACCATCTGAAGCTGATGAGAAAAGTTATATTTTTTTAACCGAAATACGAGTATATTAGAATGTTCTGAAAACATTTTGATTTCTATACAAAGTTTTAAAATATACTTACCTTGATTTTTGTATTGCGTTGTACCTTTCCCCGCAACTCTTTACAATGTGGTTTTACATAAATATACTCTCCCAAAAAAGTTCTGTTACACCATCAACTACTTGAATATATGTATGACCAATATGAACGTAAAATCTCATGACACACACAATAAACAATATTCAAACCCTGCATTGGAATCACTACCAAAGTTTGACCTTGATGCCAAAACGCAGCCTTCAGTCCAATTTTACGTTAAACTGACAAATCACACGCTGCACGTGGCATGTGTAGCCAAATGCTGTCACAATTTGCATGCTGTGTCATCGTAACATAGGAGTATAAAGGACACCATCGGCAAATGCCATCGATTCACAGTTTTTCCACAGAGGTTGTCGTTACAATGCCGAAACTTACAGAACAACGCCATAACGCTATTGGACGCCTTCAAGCATGGGCGAACCAGGGTGATGTTGCCCGACATATGGGGGTTTGCAGAACCACTATAAGCAGACTTTGGGTGCGTTACAACAACACAGGAAGCACTCGTGATAGACCAAGGTCAGGCCGACCGAGATTGACCACCCCAGCCCAAGATCGACACATCCGGTTGATACACCTTCGGGATAAATTTAGGACAGCGACCTCTACAGCTAGTTAAATTCCTCAATCAGTAGATCTGACAGCATTGCGTGGACTCCCATGTCCAGGTGACATTTCATCTATAAATAACAATTTAAATATCGACCAGTTACACTTCGCCTTTTATAGCGTTATTCGGGAGCATACAAATTCTAAAAATATCGGACGAGACTACTTAAGCAATAGGCGAACTTGTGTGTCTATTTCAACATTGAAAAAATAGGGGGAAAAGTGCAGTAATAAACTCTGAATTGTATACTAGTACAAACAGATTTTATGGCTATACCATCACGGGTTTTTTTTCGTCTTGAAACAAATTTTATATAAAATTTTATATTGAAATTAGTTTCCGGCATACTTCGTAATTCATCCGAATCATTTCGTATATCCTCAGTATAATCCCGAATGTTTTCAAATTCTTTTTAAATCACTGGCATAATTTTGCAAGAAAGGTTTTGATTGGTCGAATGAAAGGTCAACTGGACATGAGCTCCAACGGGGTGCTGTTAGATCCACATGTAATAGTAATTAACCAGTGGAGCTAATTTTAATTAGACTAAGATGAATTTCCCCCAAAACCGTTATCAATCGTCTACGTCAAGCTGGTCTTCGAGCAAGGAGACCTGTACGATGCATCGTTCTCACGGCACGTCATCTCGCTGAACGCTTCGGTGGTGTCATCAACATTTTTGATTGAGACGTGCACAGTGGAGGACAGTTCTCTTTTCTGATGAATCTCGTTTGATGTTATTCAGAGCAGATGGACGTTTCAGAATCTATCGACGTCATAATGAACGTTACGCCACCAACTGTGTTCTACAACACGATCGTTTCGGTGGCGGTAGTGTCATGGTGTGGGCAGGGATTCACCATGATGGTCGTACTGCTTTGGTGCGAGTTAATGGAGCGCTCAATGGCCAGCTCTACTGGGACGAGATACTGCAACATCACGTCGTTCCACTGATTAACGTCACTCGTCGTATCTTTCAGCATGACAGTGCCAGGCCACACATTGCACGTGTCTGCCAATACTTTCTACTGCAAAACTACGTTCATGTCCTGCCATTGCCAGCAAGATCGCCAGATTTATCCCCAATTGAACACCTCTGGGACGTCCTGGATCACAGAGTTCACCAAAGGAACCCTCCGCCATAAACACTACAGGAACTGTACTTGGCGTTACAGAATGAATGGCAAAACATCCCCCAACATAACATTCAAAATCGTGTTGCCTCCATGCGTTGTTGTTGTGCAGCTGTGATTGCAGCACGAGGAGGACATAACGGATACTGAACATTTTGAAACCCCATGATTGATTCACATCACGTGACAGACTTCATCGTTAACACTGCAAACCCAGAATAGTGTCGCCTACTGTTAGATAATTTAGTAATCATACAATGTCACTTCAAAATGAAATATGTAATATTTAACTAAAATAAATGATGTCGAAGTTACGTGTAACAGAACGTTTTTGGGAGAGTATATATACATTTTGTTTTCTTTAAATAATAATAATATTTCCATGTACATACCTTGTTTGACACCTAATCGCCAATATGTATTGTGTGCTGTGTGTCGTTAAACATTCATTCATTCCATTCCAACTGTATGTATGAACAGATCTTTGTATTACTTCCCTCAACGGGACGATGCTAGTTATTTTACTTTACTTTTGCTATTACTTTTCTTTTTTACTTTACGGGCGGGACGTAGCCCACTGGTGAAGCGCTCTCCTGATGCGCGGTCGATCTAGGATCGATCCCCGTCGGTGGGCACATTGGGCTATTGCTCGATCCAGCCAGTGCACCACAACTGGTATATCTAAGGCCGTGGTATGTGCTATCCTATCTATGGGACGGTGCATCATCGATCGATCGCGTAAGCATCAACTGATCGCGGTGCACCACCAGTGGATCCGTTGTAAGCGTAACCATCTGTAAATGGCGCAAGAATCGATCGATAGCGCAGATATGTCGATGGCGTGTGACATTGATATATTCGCATACTTGTAATATTGAGATTAAAACGACGTATTTATGTAATATTAAGATTAATGTAATATTTGGCATAATTGTCATGTCCATTTCATTTCAACTTATTTTCGTGCTTATATCCAATTAAGGTTCAAGCAAGCTGTCCCGGCAACACATGCCTCAGTTATTTGGACTGTCTGTCCAGGACAGTGGGTTAGTTGTTAATTGTTAGTGTTTAGCGAGAGAGAAAAGGGTGTAGTGATCATACACCTACCCATCGAGTCGTTAAAACTCGCTCTGGTTGGGAGTCGGTACCGGGATGCCAACCCTGTACCTACCAGCCTTATGTCCGATGTCCTAACCACGATAACGCCGAGGCCGGTAATCGTAATGTAACAATGATGTTAATGTCACTCATTATTCATACATACATATATATATATATATATATATATATATATATATATATATATATATATATATATATACTATTGGGGCTAATGTACTTGACAATATAGTGTTACAAGCAGATGTAGCCCAGTGGTAAAGCGTTCGCTTGATGCACGGTCGGTCTGGGATCGATTCCCGTCGGTGGGCCCATTGGGCTATTTCTCGATCCAGCCAGTGCACCTTGACAGGTATATCAAAGGCCGTGGGATGGTGCATATAAAAGATCCCTTGTTGCTAATCGAAAAGAGTAGCCCATGAAGTGGCGACAGCGGGTTTCCTCTCTTAATATTTGTGTGGTCCTTAACCATATGTCTGATGCCATGAGTGCGTCGTTAAATAAAACCTTTCCTTCCTTCCTTCCTTGTTATAAGCAATAGTAAAAGTAAAGTTTGTTTTATTTAACGACGCCGCTAGAGCACATTGATTTTTAATCTTATCATCGGCTATTGGACGTCAAACATATGGTCATTCTGACACTGTTTTTAGAGGAAACCCGCTGTCGCCACATAGGCTACTCTTTTTTACGACAGGCAGCAAGGGATCTTTTATTTGCGCTTCCCACAGGCAGGATAGCACAAACCATGGCCTTTGTTGAACCAGTTATGGATCACTGGTCGGTGCAAGTGGTTTACACCTACCCATTGAGCCTTGCGGAGCACTCACTCAGGGTTTGGAGTCGGTATCTCGATTAAAAATCCCATGCCTCGACTGGGATCCGAACCCAGTACCTACCAGCCTGTAGACCGATGGCCTGCCACGACGCCACCGAGGCCGGTAAGCAATAGTAAGTCATACGTACAATAGTAATGCTATCGTAACAGCTGATGTATTCATACATGTAATATTAATGTAACAGCTTGTGTCATACGTATAATACTGATGCTAATGTTACAGCTGATGTAGTCATGCATGTAATGTGTAGTCATACATGTAATATGTAGTCACACATGTAATATGTAGTCACATATGTAATATGTAGTCACACACGTAATATGCAGTCATACATGTAATGTGTAGTCATACATGTAATATGTAGTCACATGTAATATGTAGTCATACATGTAATATGTAGTCAAATATGTAGTCATACATGTACTATGTAGTCACACATGTAATATGTAGTCATACATGTAATGTATTGTCATACATGTAATATGTAGTCACACATGTAATATGTAGTCATACATGTAACGTGTAGTCATATATGTAATATGTAGTCACACATGTAATATTAATGTAACAGCTGATGTCACACGTATAATACTAATGCTAATGTTACAGCTGATGTAGTCATACATGTAATGTGTAGTCATACATGTAATGTGTAGTCATACATGTAATATGTAGTCACACATGTAATATATAGTCACACATGTAATATGTAGTCATACATGTAGTCATACATATAATATGTAGTCATACATGTAATATATAGTCATACATGTAATATGTAGTCACACATGTAATATGCAGTCACACATGTAATATTAATGTAACAGCTGTCACACCTATAATACTAATGCTAATGTTACAGCTGATATAGTCATACATGTAATGTGTAGTCATACATGTAATATATAGTCACACATGTAATATGTAGTCACACATGTAATATTAATGTAACAGCTGTCACACGTATTATACTAATGCTAATGTTACAGCTGATGTAGTCATACATGTAATGTGTAGTCATACATGTAATGTGTAGTCATACATGTAATACGTAGTCACACATGTAATATATAGTCACACATGTAATATGTAGTCATACATGTAGTCATACATATAATATGTAGTCACACATGTAATATGTAGTCACACATGTAATATTAATGTAACAGCTGTCACACGTATAATACTAATGCTACTGTAACATCTCATGTAGACGTGTATAATATTAATGTTGCTGTAATAACAGATGTAGTCATACATGTAATACTGATTTTACAATTAACAATTATTAGTCGCATATATAATACATCTAATATTGTGTTTAATGTAAAATTAACGTAATATTAAGTAATATGTCAGTTAGATGAAGTAGGAATAATATATCATTGAAGGGTCTGCATGTCATATAGATGAAGTAGGAACAGTGTAGCATCTTGTGGAGTGTCTGTCTTATAGATGAAGGGGAATGGATGTCTTATAGATGAAGTAGGAACAATGTAGATGAAGTAGGAATAATATCTCGTCTAGGGGAATGGATGTCTTATAGATGAAGTAGGAACAATGTAGGATCCTGTCGAGTAGCTGTTCTATATAGATGAAGTAGGAATGATGTAGATGAAGTAGGAATAATATCTCGTCTAGGGGAATGGATGTCTTATAGATAAGGTAGGAATAATGTAGATGAAGTAGGAATAATATCTCGTCTAGGGGAATGGATGTCTTATAGATGAAGTAAGAACAATGTAGGATCCTGTCGAGTAGCTGTCCTATATAGATGAAGTAGGAATGATGTAGATGAAGTAGGAATAATGTAGATGAAGTAGGAATAATATCTCGTCCAGGGGAATGGATGTCTTATAGATGAAGTAGGAACAATGTAGGATCCTGTCGAGTAGCTGTCCTATATAGATGAAGTAGGAATGATGTAGATGAAGTAGGAATAATGTAGATGAAGTAGGAATAATATCTCGTCCAGGGGAATGGATGTCTTATAGATGAAGTAGGAACAATGTAGGATCCTGTCGAGTAGCAGTTCTATATAGATGGAATGATGTAGATGAAGTAGGAATAACGTAGATGAAGTATTCTTATAGATGAAGTAGGAACAATGTAGGATCCTGTCGAGTAGCTGTCCTATATAGATGAAGTAGGAATGATGTAGATGAAGTAGGAATAATATCTCGTCCAGGGGAATGGATGTCTTATAGATGAAGTAGGAACAATGTAGGATCCTGTCGAGTAGCAGTTCTATATAGATGGAATGATGTAGATGAAGTAGGAATAACGTAGATGAAGTATTCTTATAGATGAAGTAGGAACAATGTAGGATCCTGTCGAGTAGCTGTCCTATATAGATGAAGTAGGAATGATGTAGATGAAGTAGGAATAATATCTCGTCCAGGGGAATGGATGTCTTATAGATGAAGTAGGAACAATGTAGGATCCTGTCGAGTAGCAGTTCTATATAGATGGAATGATGTAGATGAAGTAGGAATAACGTAGATGAAGTATTCTTATAGATGAAGTAGGAACAATGTAGGATCCTGTCGAGTAGCTGTCCTATATAGATGAAGTAGGAATGATGTAGATGAAGTAGGAATAATATCTCGTCCAGGGGAATGGATGTCTTATAGATGAAGTAGGAACAATGTAGGATCCTGTCGAGTAGCAGTTCTATATAGATGGAATGATGTAGATGAAGTAGGAATAACGTAGATGAAGTATTCTTATAGATGAAGTAGGAACAATGTAGGATCCTGTCGAGTAGCTGTCCTATATAGATGAAGTAGGAATGATGTAGATGAAGTAGGAATAATATCTCGTCCAGGGGAATGGATGTCTTATAGATGAAGTAGGAACAATGTAGGATCCTGTCGAGTAGCAGTTCTATATAGATGGAATGATGTAGATGAAGTAGGAATAACGTAGATGAAGTATTCTTATAGATGAAGTAGGAACAATGTAGGATCCTGTCGAGTAGCTGTCCTATATAGATGAAGTAGGAATGATGTAGATGAAGTAGGAATAATATCTCGTCCAGGGGAATGGATGTCTTATAGATGAAGTAGGAACAATGTATCGTCCTGGGGTATGGCTGTCCTAGGAATGATGTAGCATTGGGGAGTGGCCGTCCTATAGATGACGTAGGAATAATGTCCCATCCAGGGGAGTCACTGTCCTATAGATAGAGTAGGAAAATGTATCGTCCTAGATTATGGCTGTGTTACGCCGCATAGAGTTCCTGACGCATAGAGCTCCTTGGGGAGCTTTATGCGTTGTGGCTATAACGCATAGAGCTCTCAGGGAGCGCTATCCGTTAGGCCATAACGCATAGATCTCTCGCAAGCTCTATGGGTCGAAGGTACACATCAATTTTAAAACTGGTCTTTCACCTTGACGCATAGAGCTCCCCACTTCCGATAATGACTCACTATAATCAATACAACCCTTAACATCATCATATGCATTGTGTAAATAATCATCATGGCTATTCTTGCGTTGTGTACAGAAGTATCTCAACGATATCAAATTATTGATGAATACCCTCTTCCAAAAGCCTCTTGATCAATGTCTCGTGGGAAGGAAGGAAATGTTTTATTTAACGACGCACTCAACACATTTTATTTACGGTTGTATGGCGTCGGACATATGGTTAAGGACCACACAGATACTGAGAGAGGAAACCCGCTGTCACCACTTCATGGGCTACTCTTTTTCGATTAGCAGCAAGGGATCTTTATATGCACCATCCCATAGACAGGATAACACATACCACAGCCGTTGATATATCAGTCGTGTTGCACTGGCTGGAACGAGAAATAACCCAATGGGCTCACCGACGGGGATCGATCCCAGACCGACCGCGCATCGAGCGAGCGCTTTACCACTGGGCCCCTTGTCACGTGGGACCAACTAGGTAAAACGTTTCGCTACGAAGTCCAGTGTAGCTGGCGCTACGACCAAACTGTACACTGCGTGATCAATATCTTACAGTACGTAACATATAGACTTGGTTGAGAATTTACGTATGGAAGCATGGATAATTCAAATGTCTATGACACTACGAATTCTAATAGCTTTCAAACATATTGATCATGCGTTGTAGAATTTTGTCGCAGCAGCGCCTATACTAGACTTCGTAGCGAAACGTGTTCTGGTTTTACCTAGTTGTCCCTCAGTGAATGTGCTCCATTATTATATCACATAGTAGAACCATGCATTTGTAAGAGATGGAATTTACCATTCCAGTAATCTCATACGCATTTGTCGTCTCGCAAATGATCGCAGACGAATGTTTTAGAAGAGGATGATGATTGTGATGATGATGGTGATGATGATGATGACGACGAAGATGATAATAATGATGATGATAATTGATGATGATGATGACAATGGATGAGGATGAGGTCCACAACGATGGTGATTTGTTGTTTTTGATGATGTTGATTGAGGAATAAAGGAATAGAAGTTAAAGTAAAACAATAGTCAGTAGTTTATGTTGTAGTAGTTAATATTTGATAACAGGGGTGCTGAATGAGGGACGATCGGGCATATTGACGCATTGAGCTCCTAGGAAGCTCCATGGGACAGGAGCTCTATGCAGTTCTTTAACGACACATAGAGCTCCTCGGGGAGCTCTTTGCGTCAGGATCTCTATGCGGCGTTACATGGCTGTCCTATAGATGAAGTAGGAATAATATCTTGTCCTCGGGAGTGGCAGTCCTGGTATAGATAAAACAGGTAGGTTCTGTCTTGTGTAGTGATATGAGCTTGGATTGTCTGCCAGGGCCAATTTGTGATATTTGTAAAAACAAAGAGTAATAAATATGTTGTTGATATTGTGTCTGTTGCTAAATACTCTTTTCTTCTTTTGAATATAACACTATTGTTGCTTCTTCGTCTGCCGTCGTATTTATACTTATTGCACAGAAGTCGTTAATCGTTAAAACACAAAACAACTACAGACAAAAAACCCAAAACCAACGACAACAAAATACAACTTTCCGTTATATTTTTTGAATAACACGACTCGCTTAATCCTTCGCTGTGTCATATTGATCGAATATTAAAGGAATTTTTATTTATAGCATGTTAAGTACGAGGTCTTGCTTAAATTACAGGTCTTTGCTTTGGTGGCGTAGTGGTTAAGTCGTCGAACTTAGGCTGATAGGTACTGGGTTCCCTTCTCGGTACTGGATCACACCCAGAGTGTTCAGAGGAGAGGTGCAAGTCCATTATTCCTCTCTCTCTCTCTCTCTCTCTCTCTCTCTCTCTCTCTCTCTCTCTCTCTCTCTCTCTCTCTCTCTCTCTCTCTCTCTCTCTCTCGCACTAACCTCTAACAGCTAATCGTTAACCAATTGTCCTGGCTACAGATTTTCGAAGCTATCTTAGCGCTACGATATCGTGAAACCGTCGTAAGCCATATGACGTGACAGCGTCGTACGCCATAGCCTACGACGGTTTAAGATATCGTAGGGCTAAGATAGCTTCGAAAATCTGGACCCTGGACAGACAGACCACATAGATGAGGTGTGTGTCCAGGACAGCACTTCTCCACTTCGATTTGTACAGTGACCGCCTTTTTGTACTTACTCAGTGCCGCGCGTCGCAAAGATCTTTTTGCGCTCAGGTCCAGTCAACTGTCGTACACACATCCAATGTAAGCACGTGTTACATCTACTTAAAAATAATATCAAAATAAAGTTAAAATGATACTTTCTTCTGAACCAATACCATCATTGCCGTCGCTTCTGTCTTTATCATCAGTGTCACAGTCACCAGGGGTTTTACATGCACCCGTAATGAATGAACCACGATAAACCATGTTCCCCTTAACTACACAGCTCGCTCATAGAAATCATACACGTCAATCAAATGTTCAACTTTTTTTTTTCATCTGATCTTGGGCCGGGACGTAGCCCAGTGGTAAAGGATCTAGGATCGATCCCCGTCGGTGGGCCCATTGAACTATTTCTCGTTCCAGCCAGTGCACCACGACTGGTATATGAATGGCCGTGGTATGTGATATCACGTCTGTGGGATGATGCATTTTAAAGATTCCTAGCTACTGATGGAAACATGTAGCGTGTTTCCTCTCTATGACTGTGTCAAATTGACCATATGTTTGACATCCAATAGCCGATGATTAATAAAGTAATGTGCTCTAGTGGTGTCGTTAAATGAAACAACCTTTTAGTTTTGGATCTGATCGACTCTGTATATATAATTTAACATAAATCAATTTACTTTAATGTTTCATCATACTCTTAACAAAAAGTTAAAAGTTAGTTTGTTTGGTTTAACGATACAACTAGAGCACTTTAATTAATTAATCATCGGCTATTGGATGTTAAACTTTTGGTAATTCTGACAGGCAGTCATCAGAGGAAATCCTCTACATTGTTTTAAAGGTAGGTCAGAGGGTTTTATGTGCACATTCAGAGCAAGCTGTTGTAGCGCACGCATGAAAGGGATCTTTTATATATACTTTCCCACAGACGGGAAAAGTACATACCACGGCCTTTGACCAGTTGTAGTGCAGGGCATATTTCAAAATATTAGTTTTGGTGTCGGATGGAATTTGAATCTTTGCCCTTGTATTAATTTTAAGTCATCCACAATAGGAAGTAAAGTAATATGGTTTTGTAGACGACATGATTAACCCATTTTGACAATGAAGTCTAGATAGTTTGGGTGTCGGACAGTGATAAAAATTAAAGATGCCAACTTAACATAAATTTAATCATTGCGACATTATATCAAAAGTATATGAGGGAACTTTGATTAACTAATGTTTTTTTCATAACCAAGAAACATGTTTGAAATCTAGATTAACAAACTTACTTTTCTGATTAACTCTTTGTCTTCTATAGGCACTTTAGTTTGGTGTCGGATGGAAATTATATTTTGGTGTCGGATGGAATTAAAATTTCATACTTTTCATCAGTATAATATTTTTGAATGAAAACGCTATGCCACACCGATATATAGGCACATATATATATATCATATAATATCTTACATTTTCAGTGCAATCATAGTATGTGATATTTTACATACAGAGGTTATTACCAGAGTGTTTTTCGGTATCGCTGAAGCTCTCCTCTTACACCGTCATCTAAACCTCGCCAAATAACCAAGATATCAACACGTAGTAACCTGATATTCTATATATGTCACGCATATGAGTATTGCGTGCATTAACATGGCTTCGTCGAAATGGGCGGGACGTAGCCCAGTGGTAAAGCGCTCGCTTGATGCGCGGTCGGTCTATGATCGATCCCCGTCAGTGGACCCATTACACTATTTCTCGTTCCAGCCAGTGCACCATGACTGGTATATAAAAGGCCGTGGTATGTGCTATTCTGTCTGTGGGATTGTGCATATAAAATAGCCCTTGTTACTAATGGAAAAAACTGTAGCGGGTTTCCTCTCTAAGACTGTATGTTAGAATTACCAAATGTTTGACATCCAATAGCCGATGATTAATAAATAAAGTGTTCTAGTGGTGTCGTTAAACAAAACAAACTTCTTAACTTTGTCTTCGTGGAAAACAAATATGGAAAATGATGTCGAGAGCAAATATCCGTAAAACACTGATACAAACACGATCTCGATGTATTTCTTAGTAAAAAGAAATCACTTGATATTTTGAAGTTTGTTTTGTTTAACGATACCACTAGAACACATTAATTTATTAATCATTGCTATTGGATGTCAAACATTGGGTAATTTTGACATATAGTCTAAGAGAGGAAACCAGCTTCATTTTTCCATTAGTAGCAAGGGGTCTTTTATATGCATCATCCCACAGACAGGATATCACATACTACAGTCTTTGATACACTAGTCGTGATGTGCTGGCTGGAACGAAAATAGCCCAATGGGCCCACTGTCAGAGATCGATCCCAAACCGACCGCGCATCAAGTGAGCGCTTTACCACTGGATTAGGTCCCACCCTGCTTGATATTTTGAATCAAGCGCTGGTACGGAAACTTGATTTTTATCGTACAAGATTAATACTTTTTTTCTTCGTTTTTTTCAATATCTGTTTATTTCTTTCTTTGAAGGACGTGTGAAAACTACCCATGGTTATGCCAAAATATGTCACGTCATAATTCCCATTGCGTGTTTGTTTGCATGAATTTGCGTCAAAATTGGCTCCAGTCCCAACAGCGTTTATGAAATACAGAAATGTTTTATTTAACAACGCACTCAACATATTTTATTTACGGTTATATGGCGTCAGACATATGGTTAAGGATCACACAGATATTGACAGAGGAAACCCGCTGTCGTCACTTCGTGGACTAGTCTTTTCGATTAGCAACAAGGGATCTTTTATATGCACCATCCCACAGAAAGGGTAGTACATACCACGGCCTTTGATATGCCAGTCATATCCTAGACCGACCGCGCATCGAGCGAGCGCTGTACCACTGGGCTGCGTCCCGTCCAGTGTTTACGAACGGCGCATACGTACATACACATACGCAAACGCATACACACGAATTTGTTCTCACTTATTAATCTGTAAAGAGCTATACGCAAACGAGGGTGTTACCGCTGGATTCTGTTAGTATTAAATAATACAATATCTATGTAACTATGCAAAAAGGTGCATTTGATTCCATACATGCGTGTAGAACTTTATATCCAGACCCATTCTCAGATTTGGCTTTTCCCTGCCCAACCATTGCCCCACGACTGTTATATCATAGGCTATGGTATGTCATGTACTACCTATCAGAAACTGCATATAAAAGACTCCTTGCTGCTACTGGAAACGTGCAATGAGTTTCTTTTATATCAGAATTATCAAAAGTTTGACATCCAATAGCCGATTATTAATAAATCAACGTGATCTAGTGGTATCGTTAAACAAAACACATTTTAATTTTGTATCCGTAACCGATGACAGCGAGTAATCATTGCGCAGTGCACTCTACGTATACGAATACACGAACCTACTACACATATACTCTTCAAAAAAAGAAACGCAAAAGGGTACAAATGGGTTATAACTCCGATTTTATGTTTCCTACCGGTTCATGCTTTGTGAATATAAGGTCATTGCATGTCCCAAACACATTCCCACGGTTACATTCGATAAAACGCAGCTACTGTACAATAAAGTTCCAAAATGTGAATATTCGCAAAAACGCAGCCACGTGCAAACCATGTCACCACTGCACATGCGTTGTCTGCACTTGCAACATGAACACCGACAGTATAAAAGTGCAGGGTGTTCGCTTGCCTGGCCTCTGTATCTGGCCGACAGTTGACAATCCAGGACATGCCACGTCTCAGTGAACCGCAGAGAAACAATACCATCGGCCGACTAGACGCAGGCGAATCCAGAACGGCCGTTGCCAGGGCATTCCATGTGTCCCCAAGCACCATCTCCAGACTGTGGGACCGTTACCAGCAACATGGATCAACACGTGACCTCCCTAGATCCGGTCGACCACGGGTCACTACCCCCGGGCAGGACCGCTACATCCGGGTACGCCACCTTCGGGAACGATTGACTACAACCACCTCCACAGCCGCAGCAATACCAGGTTTGCGAAGGATATCCGACCAGACCGTACGGAACCGCCTACGTGAGGTAGGAATTCGTGCCAGACGTCCAGTTCGAGGTGTCATCTTAACACCACAACACCGTCGACTCCGACTGCAGTGGTGCCAGATTCATCGACAATGGCCTCAACTGCGATGGAGACAGGTGTGGTTCAGTGACGAGTCCCGATTTCTGCTCCGACGTCATGATGGAAGATGTCGCGTGTATAGGTGTCGTGGTGAACGTTATGCGGCAAACTGCGTGCAGGAAGTGGACAGATTCGGCGGGGGTAGTGTCATGGTGTGGGCAGCCATCTCACACACTGGCAGAACTGACCTGGTCCACGTGCAGGGCAACCTGAATGCACAGGGCTACATTGACCAGATCCTCCGGCCACACATCGTTCCAGTTATGGCCAACGCCAACGCAGTGTTTCAACATGACAACGCCAGGCCTCACACAGCACGTCTCACAACGGCTTTCCTACAGAACAACAACATTAATGTCCTTCCTTGGCCATCGACATCACCGGATTTGAACCCAATTGAGCATCTATGGGACGAGTTGGACCGACGCCTCCGACAGCGACAACCACAGCCCCAGACCCTGCCCGAGCTGGCAGCAGCCTTGCAGGCCGAGTGGGCCACCATCCCCCGGGACGTCATCCGTACTCTGGTTGCTTCAATGGGCAGGCGGTGCCAGGCAGTTGTCAACACACGCGGAGGCCACACCCGGTATTGACTCCAGATGACCTTGACCTTGGTGGTGTGTCCTATCACTTACTCACAATGGACTAGAGTGAATTGTGAACAATCCTGCAACATTTGGTAATTATCGGACTCACCATTCAATAATTAAATCAATTCTCCAAATGTTACGACAATGTGGTTTTGCGTTTCTTCTTTTGAAGAGTATATATACGTTGATCCTTGTAACTATACTACATTCAATACTGGAGTAGTTCTATTCTAATAACTGAAATAAGGGAGTATTTCTAGCTTGTCTAAAATAATAAATGAACTAATACGTCTGAATTACTAGGAATAACTGCAATATGTAATAAGTAAAGTTGGTTTGTTTAACGACACCACTAGAGCACATTGATTCATTAATCATTGGCTATTAGATGGCAAACATTTGGTAATTTTGACATATAGTCATCAGAGGAAACCCGCTACATTTTTTCTAATGCAGCAAGGGATCTTTTATATGTATTTTCCCCACAGATAGGATGGCACTTACCACCGCCTTTGATATAGCAGTCGTGGTACACTGGCTGGAACGAGATATAGCCCAATGGGCCCACTGACGGAGCTCGATCCCAGGCCGACCGTGCATCAAAAGAACGCTTTACCACTGGGCTACGTCCCGCTCCCTGGGCCCCGTTTCACGAAGCGATCTTAGCCCTAAGATCAACTTAAGTGCATAAGGTAGCTATGCGCTTAAGGTAATCTTAGGGCTAAGATCGCTTCGTGGAACGGGGCCCTGGACAATAAGATACTGATAGAAAGATAAAAGGGAACACATACATTGTAACAAGAAATATTGCCTGCACCTAAAACCCTCATCCACAGTGTCAGAAAATGAACTGTGTTGCGTTACTGACATTCACTGCCACAGGTCTGACCCCCAGTCTTACATCCACAGTGTCAGGAAATGAACTGTGTTGCGTTACTGACATTCACTGCCACAGGTCTGACCCTCAGTCTTACATCCACAGTGTCAGGAAATTAACTGTGTTGCGTTACTGACATTCACTGCCACAGGTCTGACCCCCAGTCTTACATCCACAGTGTCAGGAAATGAACTGTGTTGCGTTGCGTTACTGACATTCACTGCCACAGGTCTGACCCCCAGTCTTACATCCACAGTGTCAGGAAATGAACTGTGTTGCGTTGCGTTACTTACATTCACTGCCACAGGTCTGACCCCCAGTCTTACATCCACAGTGTCAGGAAATGAACTGTGTTGCGTTGCGTTACTGACATTCACTGCCACAGGTCTGACCCCCAGTCTTACATCCACAGTGTCAGGAAATGAACTGTGTTGCGTTACTGACATTCACTGCCACAGGTCTGACCCCCAGTCTTACATCCACAGTTTCAGGAAATGAACTGTGTTGCGTTACTGACATTCACTGCCACAGGTCTGACCCCCAGTCTTACATCCACAGTGTCAGGAAATGCACTGTGTTGCGTTACTGACATTCACTGCCACAGGTCTGACCCCCAGTCTTACACCCACAGTGTCAGGAAATGAACTGTGTTGCGTTACTGACATTCACTGCCACAGGTCTGACCCCCAGTCTTACATCCACAGTGTCAGGAAATGAACTGTGTTGCGTTACTGACATTCACTGCCACAGGTCTGACCCTCAGTCTTACATCCACAGTGTCAGGAAATTAACTGTGTTGCGTTACTGACATTCACTGCCACCGGTCTGACCCCCAGTCTTACATCCACAGTGTCAGGAAATTAACTGTGTTGCGTTACTGACATTCACTGCCACAGGTCTGACCCCCAGTCTTACATCCACAGTGTCAGGAAATGAACTGTGTTGCGTTACTGACATTCACTGCCACAGGTCTGACCCCAGTCTTACATCCACAGTGTCAGGAAATAAACTGTGTTGCGTTGCGTTACTGACATTCACTGCCACAGGTCTGACCCCCAGTCTTACATCCACAGTGTCAGGAAATGAACTGTGTTGCGTTGCGTTACTGACATTCACTGCCACAGGTCTGACCCCCAGTCTTACATCCACAGTGTCAGGAAATGAACTGTGTTGCGTTACTGACATTCACTGCCACAGGTCTGACCCCCAGTCTTACATCCACAGTGTCAGGAAATGAACTGTGTTGCGTTACTGACATTCACTGCCACAGGTCTGACCCCCAGTCTTACGCCCACAGTGTCAGGAAATGAACTGTGTTGCGTTACTGACATTCACTGCCACAGGTCTGACCCCCAGTCTTACATCCACAGTGTCAGGAAATGAACTGTGTTGCGTTACTGACATTCACTGCCACAGGTCTGACCCTCAGTCTTACATCCACAGTGTCAGGAAATTAACTGTGTTGCGTTACTGACATTCACTGCCACAGGTCTGACCCCCAGTCTTACATCCACAGTGTCAGGAAATTAACTGTGTTGCGTTACTGACATTCACTGCCACAGGTCTGACCCCCAGTCTTACATCCACAGTGTCAGGAAATGAACTGTGTTGCGTTACTGACATTCACTGCCACAGGTCTGACCCCCAGTCTTACATCCACAGTGTCAGGAAATGAACTGTGTTGCGTTGCGTTACTGACATTCACTGCCACAGGTCTGACCCCCAGTCTTACATCCACAGTGTCAGGAAATGAACTGTGTTGCGTTGCGTTACTGACATTCACTGCCACAGGTCTGACCCCCAGTCTTACATCCACAGTGTCAGGAAATGAACTGTGTTGCGTTACTGACATTCACTGCCACAGGTCTGACCCCCAGTCTTACATCCACAGTGTCAGGAAATGAACTGTGTTGCGTTACTGACATTCACTGCCACAGGTCTGACCCCCAGTCTTACATCCACAGTGTCAGGAAATGAACTGTGTTGCGTTACTGACATTCACTGCCACAGGTCTGACCCCCAGTCTTACACCTACAGTGTCAGGAAATGAACTGTGTTGCGTTACTGACATTCACTGCCACAGGTCTGACCCCCAGTCTTACATCCACAGTGTCAGGAAATGAACTGTGTTGCGTTACTGACATTCACTGCCACAGGTCTGACCCCCAGTCTTACATCCACAGTGTCAGGAAATGAAGTGTGTTGCGTTACTGACATTCACTGCCACAGGTCTGACCCCCAGTCTTACATCCACAGTGTCAGGAAATGAACTGTGTTGCGTTACTGACATTCACTGCCACAGGTCTGACCCCCAGTCTTACACCCACAGTGTCAGGAAATGAACTGTGTTGCGTTACTGACATTCACTGCCACAGGTCTGACCCCCAGTCTTACATCCACAGTGTCAGGAAATGAACTGTGTTGCGTTACTGACATTCACTGCCACAGGTCTGACCCCCAGTCTTACACCCACAGTGTCAGGAAATGAACTGTGTTGCGTTACTGACATTCACTGCCACAGGTCTGACCCCCAGTCTTACATCCACAGTGTCAGGAAATGAACTGTGTTGCGTTACTGACATTCACTGCCACAGGTCTGACCCCCAGTCTTACACCCACAGTGTCAGGAAATGAACTGTGTTGCGTTACTGACATTCACTGCCACAGGTCTGACCCCCAGTCTTACATCCACAGTGTCAGGAAATGAACTGTGTTGCGTTACTGACATTCACTGCCACAGGTCTGACCCCCAGTCTTACATCCACAGTGTCAGGAAATGAACTGTGTTGCGTTACTGACATTCACTGCCACAGGTCTGACCTTCAGTCTTACATCCACAGTGTCAGGAAATGAACTGTGTTGCGTTACTGACATTCACTGCCACAGGTCTGACCCTCAGTCTTACATCCACAGTGTCAACTACTCTAATAACAAATTGAATCTGGTCTGAAATATCATGCATTCCCTTATTTCTTTTCAGCAGTGTAGTTGAGCTGTTTCTTATGTCTACCTTAATTAGGGTGATAATATCACTGTGTTTCGTTGTTAACTGTAATGATTTATCAGAAAAATTTGGATTTTGGGATGAGACGAAGTCTCAAATAATAAAGTTATGGATTATCTGTCCAACATGAAATCATGGGACAAAAGTCTAATAAGTTTCGATAATGGTGCAACTTACTATTACATTTGAAACGTAGAATAACCATCTAATATGTGTGAAATAATGGAATAAATATCCAAAACATATGAAATAATGGAATAACTAATGTGTGAATAATTGAATATTTATTTTGCCTGAAATAATAAAATAATGGATCCTTATTTTATCTGAAATAATAAACTAACTGTCCAATATATTCGAAAACAACAACAATTTTCTATCTAACATTGGTAAAATAATGGATTGTCTAATATCTGTGAAATAGTTGAGTAACCGTTCATATGACTGAAATAATTTAATATCCGTTTCAACGTGTCTGAAATAATGGCTTGCCTGTCCAATTTGTGTGAAATAATGGCTTATCTGTCTAATAAGTGCAAAATAATGGCTTACCTGTCTAATATGTGTGAACTAATGGAGTAAGTGTCTAATATGTGTTAAATAATGGCTTTCCTGTCTAATATGTGTGAAATAATGGAGTAATTGTCTAATATGTGTTAAATAATGGCTTTCCTGTCTAATATGTGTTAAATAATGGAGTAATTGTCTACTATGTGTTAAATAATAACTTACCTGTCTAATATGTGTTAAAAATTGGATTTCCTGTCTAATATGTGTTAAATAATGGCTTACCCGTCTAATTTATGTCAACTAATGGCTTACCTGTCTAATATGTGTGAAATAATGGCTTACCTGTCTAATAAGTGTGAAATAATGGCTTACCTGTCTAATATGTGTGAAATAATGGCGTATCTGTCTAATATGTGTTAAATAATGGAGTAATTGTCTAATATGTGTTAAATACTGGCTTACCTGTCTAATATGTGTGAAATAATGGCATACTTGTCTAATACATGTGAAACAATGAAGTAATTGTCTGATATGAGAGAGATAATGAATTAACTATTTTAACATGACTAAATTAATGGCGTACATGTATGCGTGAAATAATGAAGTAACTGTCTAATATGCGTGAAATAATGAAGACAATGTCCAGAATGTCTCAAATAAATACGAAACTGTCCAATATGTCTCCAATAAATTGGGTAGCTGTTAAATGACTATGTTGCTGTCTATTTGCTGGATTGCCAGAGGATTCTTTCTTCGATCACCACGGTGGCGCGGCGTTGTCGTAGCACCCACTCTGTTGTGAATCGTCTGTGATTACTTTTCGTAAAACATCTTGACTGAAAGAAGAAAAGAGGATAGTAGTCGCCATCACTTCCAAATAGACATTTAAAAAAAAAGTTAAGTTAAAGTTTGTTTTGTTTAGCGACACCACTAGAGCACATTGTTTTAATCATCGGCTATTGGATGTAAAACATTTGGTAATTTTAACACATAATCTTAGAGAGGAAACCCGCTATATTTTTTCATTAATAGCAAATGATCTTTTGTATGCAGCAGTCCACAGACAGGATAGCACATATCACGGCCTCTGATATACCAGTCGCGGTGCACTGGCTGGAACAAGAAATAACCCAATGGGTCTACCGACGGGGATCGATCCTAGACCGACCGCGCATCAAGCAAGCGCTTTACCACTGGGCTACCTCCTGCCCCTTTCCCCATTTTAGAAAATACATTTGGGGGCTCAGTTGAAGAAAGGTCTTGATGTTATAGTTACAACTTCCCTAAACAGTGGAATAATTAACAATTTACCCATGACAACATATCTTGTGTTTGTTGTTTGTTTGTTTGTTTGTTGTTGTTGTTTTTGGGGGGTTTTTGCCCATAATATTGTATAAGATTTCAATGTAAACTTAGTCCCTTGCTTGAAATAGAGAGTGCATGTTGGTTACTATTAATTTTACAACTAGTTGTTTCAAAACATATCTGACGAGTTTCTAAACAAGAATGATACACATTTTCTATCTTAATGCTAATGCAAACTACTCTTTCCTGTCTATCAATACCTCTATTCCTGTCGAATTCTACATTTGGCTTATGAGCAGATATTCCAAGTTTTACTCTTTCTTTTAAATGTTGATTACCTATTCTATTTCGAAGGTGCAAACCTGAATTATAAATTTTTTCAATATCTTGGCCAGAATGAAAACCACACATTTCATCCCCGTTTAAAACAACATTTAGTCGTCTTTTCCAACTAAAATATTTAAGACGCTTCCTTCACAGAGCAATCCGTTTCAGATTAACTTGTACGTCATAGAGCAAACATTTTTCGGTCGTGTTTATTTCATTGGCCTAGCAGCAGCTAGTGGTATATGTTTAATTGGAAACGACATGTGTGTTATTGTGTGAGATCACAAATAACGTCTGCTGCAGCTATCACCGACGGTTGTGTAAAAATATAGCACTCCATCCTTTGTGACTCACACGGGATAGAAGACGTACACCCGAGGGGGTGCAAATGGTCAACCTGGGAAGAAGTTTGCCAAGTCCCAGGGTTGAAATTTCCACCCCCTCTGGTGTACGTTTTCCTATCACACATGACATCATATGACTAATATTTTTCTCTCCTGCATTCGGTAAATAAACTATTATTTTACACGAAAAGACAAAGGTGGCTAAAAAAGAGTAATTTTTGTATTTGACCATTTAATCATAAATAAACCATATACAATTGAACACAACAAATGAACAAAATAACATTTATAAACAGATTGTAAACAAGTACCACTGTCAAAGTGTTGTTTTGTAACCTCACATCACTGGCGTAGCCAGCATTTTATATTAGGACCCATATTTAGGGTGGCATGGGGGCAATCCATAATGTGTGTGTGTGTGTGTGTGTGTGTGTGTGTGTGTGTGTGTGTGTGTGTGTGTGTGTGTGTGTGTGTGTGTGTGTGAGTGTGTTATGTTATACAATTTAATAGAGTTTTTAAAAAAACAAGTCTGATTAGGTAGCATGGTCTATTGGTCGGAAACATTTTACAATGGTTGTAAGATCAGGACTGTCCATTTAAGCGTAACCATGTGGAATACATGGTTCTTACACACCTGTTAGTCATTGGTTATTTTTAATAACATACATGTTTACACACGTACGTGTCTTAACAATTTCAAGACATACGACTGGCTGCTCCTAGTTGATGACCAGGGCCCCGTTCCACGAAGCGATCTTAGCCCTAAGATCACATTAAGTGCATATGTTAGCTGTGCAGTTACGGTGATCTTAGGGCTAAGATCACTTCGTGGAACGGGGCCCTGGTCACCAATGCCATACGTCCAATAAAAATATCGCTTACACTGACGTATAGTTAATTTGGCAATCATGCGTCTGTGACGCGTACGGCAGCTAGAAGGGCAACGGGTTGTAAATATATTTTAGTCTGTTGGGCGGGACGAAGCCCAGTGGTAAAGTGGTCGGTCTGGGATCGATCCCCATCGGTGGGCCCATTGGGCTATTTCTCGTTCCAGCCAGTGCACCACGACTGGTATATAAAAGGCCGTGGTATGTACTACCCTGTCTGTGGGATGGTACATATAAAAGATCCCTTGCTACTAATCGAAAAAGAGTAATAAATACATTTCCTTCCTTCATCTTTTAGTCGATAAAGCTGTTAAAATTTGCTTAAAACCTGGCTTTTGAGGATATGTAAGAAATAGAATAATACATTCGTTTATCGTTTATACCATTTATCATTGTTTAAAAACGTATCAAACTCGCTTTCGCTTGTTAGATACATTTTAAAACAACTCGTGAGAAAAATGGTATCTAGCGGCCACTCATGTATTATTCTCTGTATCCCACGTGGCTTTCTCACAGGAGCTACTTCAATCTTGTAAGTCCAAGGATAGAAGAAACAGTAATTTTCATTTACTTTATTCCCAAGTATATTCCCAAGCCCGAATTAACCAAAAGTGCCCGAATCTGGATTAAAACGTTTATTCATATTAGCATTACTGCCAAACAGCTATATATAGGGTTGCAAACCAATCGCCACGCTTTTTCCATGGCTTACAACTAATATTGTAGGTAGAATAATGAAAATACATGGTGAAAAGTGTTCAGGTCAGCTAATTTTGCCCGAATTTCTACCTCCACCCACCTCCTGCCCCTACCCACCTCCTGTCTCGTACGCTTATGTTCCAGCTAGACGGACATCTGTACGCTTATGATCATAACTGTACAAATGTGTTTAACTCTTGAACGACAGAGTGCGTTGCTTTAATTTTTTCATTTTTAATATTTTTTTATTTTATTTTGGGGGGGGGGGTCGTTATTTTATTTCGGCTGTGTGCGCGTGCGTGCGTGCGTGCGTGCGTGCGTGTGTGTGTGTGTATGTGTGTGTGTGTGCGCGTGTGTGTTTTATGCAGTGCAATCTTTTCAAAGAAAATTAATTTTAGGTATAAAATGGATCAAACCGAACCCCTTTTAAAAAATGCTGTTAAAATGTTCGTATTAAAAATGTCATGGATTGCTGACTTTACGACCATCGACGGTGGAGGGACTGAGCCACGAGTTTACCACGACTGGTATATCAAAGGCCGTGGTATGTGGTATTCTGTGTGTTGGATGATGTTTATAACAGATCCCTTGCTACTAATGAACAACGTATAGAGGGTTTCCTCTAGAGTTACCAAATGTTGGACATCATAACTGTATGGCTAACATTTGGTAATTGTGACACGTACTCTTCAAAGGAAACACGCTACTTTTTCCATTAGCAGTAAGAGCTCTTTTATTTCCCACAGACAGGACAGTACACACCACGGACTTTGATATCCCAGTCGTGGAGCACTGGTTGGGAAGGGGAAAACTCAATTGGAGAATGGTTCACCTAGGGGATTCAATCCTATCCTTAGCAGCTGGTCATTACATTACATTCTGTTAAATAGCTAGTGTGCAAGCCATATTTATTGGGGGGAAGGGGCATTCACTCCACTTACCCACCCCGTTATTTTTGGGTACGTACGTCACTGGTTTGACTAGAATAACATATTTGAACCATTACTGTATATGATCATGAACCAACTATTAAAATCTCCCAACCCCCCCCCCCCCCTAAAAACACAAAACCGAAAAATACCAACCCCCCAAAAAACAAAAAAAACAAAAACAAAATAAAATATGAAATCGACTAACTTAGTTATGTTGTAGGAAACACAGCTTTCATTGTCTCGAAACCCTCTCCACAAAAAACAAAAGCAAAAACAAAACAAAACCAAAACAAAACAAAACATGAAATCGACTTAGTTATGCTGTAGGAAACACATCTTGCATTGCGTCGAAAACCCTCCCCACGAAAACCAAATGCAAAAACAAAAAGAAAACAAAACATGAAATCGACTAACTTACTTTTGCTGAAGGAAACGCATTTTGCATTGCCTCGGAGAAGCGCCAACAAGGGTTGCGTGGCGTGCGGATCCGGCAGACACTGGAACCCCATGCCACAGCGTCCCCGCGTCAGTCCGCACAGCTGTCCATCAAGGCGCGCACACACGGGACAGCAGCCACAGATACCTGTCTCCAGAACAAGTTCACACTGATTCTGGGGAAACTTACAGTTTCGGAAGTCGCACGGGATGCAGTTGAAAAGCTCTTGTAAATATTTTCTGTTGGAACCAAATCCGTCCACGTTTGAGCACGTAACAAGCAATGCGACCAAAACACATAGTTTCATTGGTGATGCCATTATTTCAAATTATCTAATTCCTTCCTTTCTTTCTTTTTTGTCAAGCTAAAATTATTTCTCAGTTAGTTTTATTGTTAAATTAATAACTGAAGTGTCAAAGTAGACTTCTGCTCCGATGGTCTTTAAAGAGAAAGAATCTTTCAGCACAAACTGATTTCACATTCCCCTTCAGACGATTAATCTACCAGTTCCCTCACGCTTCCTGAGACTGGTCATTTGCTTTCTGTCACGGAGACGTACCTGCAGACACCTACCAATAAGCGTGGATAGATCAGTCTTTTGTTCTGGATGTGTCTTGCTATACCGTTGTCAAGGTCTATTACACGGTAGGAGGTGCTGGTATACTCCGGAATCGATAATCTTTGAGGCTCGTTTACAAATCTAATACATTTACTCTCGCTCTTCTCTCGATCTCATTAGCGACTTGACTTTCTTTCTAAATTTCGACATGTATGAAGATTGAATTCTTATCTTCTTTGTTTGTGTATGTGTCTGTTTAACTTACGCTAAACAGACAGTTTGTTTTGTTTAACGACACCACTGGAGCACACTGATTAATTAATCATCGATGTCAAACATTTGGTAATCCTGATTCGTAGTCATCAGAGGAAACCCTCTACATTTTTCCTAATGCTGCAAGGGATCTTTTATATGCACTTTCCCACAGACAGGATAGCACATACCACGGCTTTTGTCCAGTTGTGGTGCACTGGTTAGAATGAGAAAATCCCATTTAGCTAAATGGATCCACCGAGGTGGTTCGATCCTGCGACGCAAACACCTCAAGCGAGCACTCAACCGACGGAGCTAAATCCCTCCCCACTAAACTTTTGTTCTTGTTCTTCAAGTTGTTTATTGCGTTAAGTTTGGCAACTTATCAGCGTTACAACAATGAAATACAATATTATGTACAATTGTGGAGAATGACTTGCATAAATGCATACACATATACCGATAAAAACAATCCATCTATATCTATATATATACTGAACACCATTGAAAACGCACCAGGAATAATACACTTATATTTTGGTATATTAATGCACTATAATTATTTGGTTATTCGTTGTTTTTTTAACGTAAGGGGTTTATCTGTTTAATTAACAACAGACGCCGACATCAAAGTTCGTAGAATTTTAATCAGTAATGAAAACTAGAGTGACTATCAAAAACGAAAAGTCAATAATTTGTGTGGCCACCTCTAGCATTCACACACGCTAAGCAGCGTCGACGCATGGACAGAATCAGCCTCTGGATGAGGTTCTGGGGTAACCTTTGTCATTCATTTTGGAGTGCCTTCCCAAGATGCCGAACGTTGTGAAACTGACGTTGGTGGAGACGTCATCCCATCTAATCCCACAAACTTCTCAATTGGAGAAAGGTCAGGGGATAGTGCAGGCCATTCCAGGACAGGGATGTTTGCATTAGCTAAAAAGTGCATGGTTAATCTCGCAGTGTGTGCTCTTGCGTTGTCCTGTTGAAAGGTGTGCAGTTCTGGGTGAGCAGCAAACTGGGGTGCAACAATTCTTCTCAAGACCACCCTTCCATGGCAGACATGTAAAGGTGTTCTATGGTGATAACTGATTCCGCACCAAATCATAACACTTCCGCCTCCCCATCGGTCAGTTTGGACAACGCACTCATCTTGATATCGTTCTCCACGACGACGCCAAACACGTAGTCGTCCATCAGCATGTCTAAGATGAAATCGAGATTCGTCTGAAAACAAGACACCTTCCCACTGCCGTCTATTCCAGTATCGATGACGATTACACCAGTTTAAACGTACATGTCTGTGACGTTAAGTAAGAATTGGCCCAGCGTAGGGGCGTCTAGCGTGCAATCCTGCTGCAAATAAGCGGTGTCGTACAGTGTTTGCGCTAACTGGACCACGTCTCCCTTGAATCGTAGGTGCTGTGCGGGCAGCTGGTTGTGTGCGATCACGTAAATGTGTGCGGATGATGTAACGATCTTGTCTTGGTGTTGTAACCCTCTGTTGGCCAGGTCGTGGTCGATGTCGAGTGGTCCCAGTTTGTTGTAAACGACTAAACAGTCTCGATATTGTTGAGTGATGACATCTAAGACGTTGTGATATAGCGCGATTTGATAATCCAGCATCATGCATCCCAACTGCTCTTTCGCGTTCTTGTGGTATCAATACGGGCATTGTAATAACGTTTTGTCACATAAAGGAACAGAACAAAATTACAGTGGCTTTTATAGGCCGTGATCTAAGCTATCACAATTTGCACGCACAGTCACTTGTTGCACGTTATTTTTCAGAAGTGTGTTGCGTTTTGGTGACTATCTCCAGATTGTAAGGTTTTATGATTTATCGATAAAGTGCATTGTTGTAAAAGTTCATTATTTTAATTTCCTAATGGTAAATTAATAAGTTACAGAATTTACAGTTCACAATTTGTGTGCATTTTCATTTAAAACGTATAACATTGAATACAGTACCATGGTGTGTTTTCAATGGTGTTCAGTATATAAACAATCAGCAATATGGGTCACACAAATATAGATATATTAAGTTGTTCATATCCCTCATTTTGTTCGCCTGTAGTTAGCGACCGCAGCCGCCGCTAGGGGCGCAGCTGCGCCCATATTCCGAAATGCTACGAGTACAGTTCACAACTGGTGGTGATGTTCGAGGCCAGAATACGCTTGTTTTGATGACGATTTTGCACGTTTCTTTGGTTGTTATGACAAGTACACATCTTCCGATTGATGTATATCCTGTTTCCGAACTTGAACGAAACTTTGAATACTTTTTATTTTGCCCCAAAAGGGCGATTTCACTGAGATATTGATAAATTTCTATAGTAATATAATGAAACAGCATAAAAAATAATAAAAATTGTAATTTTAAAACCCCAACAAGTTAGTTTAATTTGACATCGAAAATATTTCAAGGGAGGTAACTCTGTCCCGCTGACCCGCAAAAGCGAAAATTCAGAACTTCACAGCAGGGACACATTTTGATAAAATTAAACATATTTAATGCTTTGTCATTATTTATCCACCCATTATTAACTTTTTGGGTAGAATATATATACTGAAGCGTTATTTTTAGAAGACTGCATATTGAATTCAAAATAACTTAAAATAATGTTTTGCTTATCATGATGACTCAGCAATTTCTGATAGCTGATGTCGATTTTAAAAAACATTTTGATAATACATAACTATTCCAATATAGATATGTAAATCTATTTTCATGTAAATCATTTGAATGATTTTAGCATATGACTGGTTCAGTTTTATACAAAAGAATAGTATTAATGCAATGGAAATAAATTATTAAGTATAATACAGAGCAGGGCCGTAGCTAGGATTTTTTGTTTGGGGGGGGGGGGGGAGACAACTGAGTAGTTAATAGTCTAAAACTCCGTAAACAGTTAAGAAAAAAAAAATCTTTAATGCTTTCCGGTCCTGCAGAGAATTTGTACTTTTTAAGTCTTGTTATATTTGTAAATACATTTTTTAAAGAAAAAATCACATCGTGACACAAACTTCAATTTTTTGATAACCAGTAACATTAAATTCTAAATATAATTATACTTTTCCATCACTTCATCAATGAATATTATTGTTAAAAATGGTAAAGAATTAATTATTTGTAAAAAAATACTAAACTGTAAAGTAGATGAGATTAGTATATTTAATACAGGGAACATTTGTATAGCATCGCGATCCACTCTGCAACTTTCAAATATAGCTATACAATGCTAAAACATTAAATAGTAGTTGCTAATCAGTTCTTAAATTGATAGCACTGTCACTAATCTAAATTTTTAAAACAAAATGTTCTCTGTAATAATAATAAAAAAAGTCTCATTAATATTACAGTTGAGAATACTTACACATCAGCTAAGGACTGACAGATGATCCCACAAAATGACACGTTCTGATCTAAGAGGTACACTTAATATTAGATTATGACAGTGTATGTTACTCTCATAGTTGCCGTTTCTAAGATATGCACCTCTACATTTATGTGCAAAATAGTTGTACACATTCCAATAAAATCCTCATTTGAAGTCTCAGTCTATTTATAAATAAGAAAAAAGATAATGTCTCACGATTTAATTATATTAATGCTGGTAATCATATTTTTTTTAATGAAGAATTCTGCTGAACATTAAGTTTCTGTTTAAAATTGGCATATGTGAGGTGGCACTATTGGTAGCCTTTTGAGCAGGTGAAAATAACTACATACAGAAAAAACATTTGAAGGTGTGTTTCATCTGATGTAATGAATATTTCTATTTACAATTATTATGTCAAACTAATTACAATATTTGAAACAAAAAGATAAATAGTCATGGTCATAATGGGTATTTTTCTTTATTCCAGGAAATTTGTAGTCTCTGTGCGTCTATGGAGAAACCTCAAATGGAAACGGAGTGGGAAAGTACACTGGTTATGAGACAACTTTCAGTAGATTCAATTATACTTCAAGCTTGATGCTGTTATGTTTTCTGTTTCCAACTGTGACAGAACCTGGAACAGAAATGAAGTGTGTGACAATAATTCATCAACAAATTTAGACTAATACTCTTTCATGGATGCTAAATTTGGTAGATCTAGCCATAAAATGTTATTATAATTCAAAGTGGTATATAGTTATATTCATAATAATTCATTGTTTGAATTTGTTTTTATACAGCACTTTATTGAACCAAAATAATCATAGCTGCATTTAGTAAATTATTTAGCACACATGTGTGACTGCTGTCTCATCCCTTCAGTGTTTCAGCTGCTAAAATATGTTTTGGGATATTTTTCCTGCATGGATAGAAATTTACCTTTCTGATATTTTATAAGTGTTTGGACATTCCTTTCAAAGGTGAAATATGGCTACTTACATTGCTTTGTTTCTAATAATGACATTGAAGGTATAAAGTATGTAAATAGTTACGTAAGAAATTGATTAAACATATTGGCCAAGCATTGCATTCGTCGTGTGATAAGTTTTTACTGATTTGAGTTAAAAGACCGGTACAGATGATAAGTTCTATTGCATCTTTTATTAAAATCTTCAAGTATTCAATATTATTATGAGTCTAGGTAAATATATATCTTCTTTTTTTTTTTTAAATATTTTGAAACAAGAAGCTTATTTTTTATGTAACATGTGTATCCACTTTCCATCTGCGATCTAAACCTTTACGTTTTCCTTTTTATTATTGGTCTGGATGTACATTATTGTATAAACGTGAATAAATGTGAACTGAAATTGTTATTCAGATGTAACATTTGTATAAATTATTATGTCATTAAATTACGTATTCCAAGATTTCTGTGTGTTCTTGTCATTTTGGAGCGGTTTCGAACCTACCCCAAGAATACATATGTTATCAGAAATAATAGTAACCCTTTATATTTTCAGAGATGCAACATTATTAACTGCTTGCAACATCTATAAGCTTACAACGGAAATTTCTCTGTTATTTTTTGTTTTAGAAAAGTGGACGTAAACGACAATTAAGATCGTCATGTGTATTGAATAAGAGCAACAGTTTATTGATCTCCTTATTGCTTGTAGTTGACAATAGCTGTATTAAATAGTTTAAAAGCACTGGGGTTCTTGGAGGAGTATTTCTTAATAAATCTATTTCTTAAAGTTTCGTATCGTGGACTGTGACGGTACATGCTCTTAATTTCTTTTCGCCTGTGGCGATATTAATTGTTTTAGAAGGCCGTGTGCAGTTCCAAATGCACTTAGCCCAGATGGGCAACTTGTTACGTGATACCTTTGCGCGACGGTCATCGAGCTTTTCTAATACACACCCAGCGCAGGTCTGGAGGCCATGTGGCTAGTAGTTACGTAATATCTCCGGTAGTGCTGTTTATGGCCAGGGGATTGCTCGCGGATGGCGACAGCCAGTCTGACGATCAGAGAAAAATATGCCGGCGTGGTGGTTGTGGAAAATCCACATGATACGTGAGGTACCGCTTTATACCCCCAGGCGATATTCGCTGTCTCTGAGAGTTTTGAATAAATAGCTAGGGTTTGAGAGATGTCGAGGAGAAACGATAGGAAGGCTCCAGGGGATCGCTGCCCGTCCACTGAACGATCTATATTAGTTCAGACGGGACTTTGGTAAATATATATTTTCTGCTCTGTGTATAACCTTGATGTGATTGATGTGACTTTAAATATTTTAATACTGTATTATACCAATATTATTTAGACGGTGCTGCCGGTCATCTGACGCAGTAATCTGTAGGCTCACTGTCCTAAATAATTATAAAAAGCTTAACCAGTCATCCTAGAGGACCTCGGTAAACTGTAGGTTATTGTCTTTATTGTGATAGGTACCAGTATTAATTCTGTGTTACAAGGTTACTGAATGAGTAGTTAAGGGTTAATTAAAAATTAACTAGTTAGGAATGCAGTTGTAATTCCTTTAGTAATTAAGTTCCCCTGGAAGCGTTTCTCCATTATCACACGTGTGTGTGTTAGCGTTTCTCAATTATCACACGTGTGGGTGTTGTGTCACGGTGAAGTGATTAGCATATTGTGTAAACTAGACACCTAGAGATTAACTAATTAAGTGATCAGTTCTGGGTTGTTATTATTGTTGTTATTAATTAACTACTGCGGCAGTACATTTGTCAGCGTAGGTTAATACAGATTCCAAAGTGTATTGTGTTTTGTTGTGTTTTCTAGTGAATTAAACGTGCTATAATAATATATACTTTATATAAGATCTTATCTCTGATCATACCTAGACGAGCCACATTAGGGTATAACCGCCTGTTACAGAGAGATCTAATAGATATACAGTTAGGAGAGATATTTGGACAATCGTGTTTCATTCAGTTACGGGTATTATAGGATCCCCATGACATGGACACTGAAGAATAAAATGAAACTCATCCTCAATCTCATTAATATTACATAATGTACATACTCTTTGTGTTCTCTCGATATTTTTGCACCTACAGGGCCCGTATTTTCGAAGCCATCTTAGCTACGACATATCGTAGCTAGTTACGAGCAAAATACGAATGTCGTAGATTTAAGATACCACAGATTTTCGAAGGTATCGTAAAGTTCTCTTAGTGTGTCATGATTTACGATATTTGTCGTAAACAAAAATGGGAACTCTCATTAAATGGAGATAGAAAAGATGGGGAATTTCTCGGTGACGTCATCAAGGAAATTCCCTCTAAACTTCATATCGGTACAGCTGACTTGGCAGAATGGATATTATGCAAGCGTCCGAACCCCCAACAAACCTGGATTCCACAGAATTGGAAATTTTTATTTCGGATGTGGGGAAGACGTCCAACATTATTTTCCCTTCTTTTGGCTGGTTAACAGTAATTAGCCTGTATTAGACCCAGAACACAAAGTAGGCTACTATACACATAATTCTACTTTTAAAAGTATTTGATTATGAATATTTTAGACGAGTGGTAAAGCCCTCGCTTTATGCGCTGTCAGTCTGGGATCGATCCCCGTCGGTGGGTCCATTGGGCTATTTCTCGTCCCAGCCAATGCACCACGACTGGCCGTGGCATGTGTTATCCTATCTATGAGTGGTGCATATAAAATACCCCTTGCTACTAATGAAAAAATGTAGCAGGTTTTCTCATTAACACTATATTATGTCAAAATTAAAAAATGTTTGATATCCAATAGCCGATTATTAATAAATCAATGTACCCTAGTGGTGTCATTAAACAAAACAAACCTTAATTTTATACTTTAATAACAAAAAATCACAAATTCAAGAAGGAAAATCATACCATCCCCCGAAACAAACCTTTTTTAAAACTATCATGCCATCCCCCCGAATCAAACCTTTTTTAAAACTATTAAATTTTATAATATCATACATACATACATACATAGTGTGTCCCCCCCCCCCCCCCCCCCCCGCCCTGATATGGGTTACCTGCATATACAAGACATGCATATCTGCGCCATTGGCGTAGCAAGGATTTTATGGGAGGGGGGGGGGGGGAGGCAATATTTCAACTCGATTTATAATCATCATTGTGTTTACATCTATATATATAGTTTATTCCATCCTCCTACAAATAATTTCAGTTTTGATTTTACTTAACAAGAAAAGTAAAAGTGTTTTGAAAATAAATTCTTTATTTTACTATTTTTGTGTGCAGTTTAGAAAACAATCGCTTAGAAATAAATAATTTGTAGTAAATTTCATAGTATAAAAAAGGCGTTCCCCGTGGGAAGAACTATAACTACCTACGTTAAACACTGTTGTCGTGACAGTGTTTATCAGAAGGTAAAAAATAAACACATTAAAAACCAAACAAAATAGTTTAGTAATAAAAAATGTGCGTTACGTAATGTTGTTCAGTAACTCATCCCATGTAACGCTACATAACGTTTGTACATACATCCACCCATCCCCTGAAGCGTTCACACAACATATTTTACTATCTTAATAGTGCAGTATAAATATTATTTAATAAAATATTTTATTTATATTTATAAAAAAGAATCTTTACATTTTTTATGTACCAGTAAGACATTTCAAATATTAATTTTGGAAAAGTTTCTATTTTTTATTACTGTAAATAGTGAAAATATTTCAATATTGGGTTTAACTTCAGTAATATTTCTTTTATTTGGGCTTTCCGATACATTATTTAGGTGCATATTACATTTCACACCTGTGCCTTCATCGACAACCCCGATCAGGCCCCATTATATTGATTGGTAAATTTTCTGAAATAGGTAGCGTAACAATCAAAGGTCACGGTTGCTATACACTGTTTTAAAGTTTTGATGACAAAATACTTCGAGTTTACAAAACTGGGGAGCTGTATCTTTGTCGTTATCATGAAATAAGAAGTAAGGAGCCATATTGGTTTGATGGCTTGTGTTGTAGAATTGTCGAATCGTTACGAAGTTTGACGAATGGACTTGACACTACCTAGGTGGTGCCCACAATTCGCTCACCAAATTTCCAGCCAGTGCATCTCGACTGGTATATCAAATGACGTAGTATGTGCTATCCTGCCTGTGGGATGGTGCCTATAAAATATCCCTCGCTACTAATGGCTATATGTAACGGGTTTTCTCAAAATTACCAAATGTCTGACATCCAATATCTGATGATTAATAAATCAATGTGGTCTAGTGGTGTCGTTAAACAAAATAAACTGTTTACACTCGCCATAATGCCACGAAGCGATATGTTCGACGTATATAAATGCTATGTTATTAGTTTGGCAGTGTTCGACATATGTTTGAGAAAGTAAGTAGCCCTCACAGAAGCTTAGGCTAGTGCCCTGTGTCATGGTTGACTTTTCAATAGGGCAGCTTTACCTAGTTATCACACTTTTAATAGTTATTATTCAGGTGGTCAAACAATCTGAGAAATCTGTCTTTTAGTGTGTACTAAAACACTTATAAACCTTGTAGGTCGGTACCCACTATGTTTCATGTTGCTTTTTTGCATCTGTCGTAAGTGCTGATTAAGGATCCGAGAGGTGTAACTTTGGTATTTTGAAATATTCAAGATGGCTTTCAAAACTGACCTGAAAACATCTCCAATACTTTATCAACTATGACGAAACTGTTGATGTTCGTGACGGTGCTTTAGGGGTCAGAGGATTTACATCAAACCACTCCCCACTAATCAAGACATTGCAACTTGCAACATCATGTACACCCAAGATGGCCACCGCTATAATAGTCAGAACAAGAAAATTATAATTTATCTCATTTTACATCAACTATAGCAATATTGTGATGTTAGGGATTTAGTGGGTTTTATTCATTAAGTAATAAATTTACAACAAATGCTAGCTGAGGTATTAGGTGGCCTAACAATGCATAAACATAAGATACATCACCGTGAACACCAACATTACCCAATCGACGAAATTTCGTGAAAAAGCTGCACTGAATCAAATGATTTCAGAAGGTGTATGGAAGTGATCTAAAGTTTCATTTGTTCAACGTGTGTACCACCTAAGTGTCGTCTTCCTGGTGACATATCCATGTCAGCATCTAAGTTCCCAGTTTTAATGGGTTTGAATGCTTCAGGCAGAATGTTGATAACTTACTTTTGCAACCCTTTATAATATAGCGGTTGTCTCCCATTTGTTACACATCCCATTTGTTACACACCTGCATATTCCCAGTTCTTACACAATCAGCTTAATGACTAATTAAGCAAACCCCTATAACCTTAGTGGAACAGTCTAGTCCAATTCAACTGTTCATTTTAATTAAACTTTATTCCATCATTCCAATCACATTGGTACATAACGCATGTATGCATTTGTAAATTGATATGCATACTGTAAATCGGGAAAATAACGCGTGTTTAAACTAAAACATCTAAGCGCATGTGTAAATTTCGCATATATGACCGTAGTATGCCGTAATAAGCCATTACTCAGGAATCGGAAATGAAACTAAATGTAAAAATAACATGGACCAGCTAATATAGTTGTCAAGGTTTTTCTTCTTCTACTATTAATGAATGACTAGAACTTCAATCAGTGGCGACTTAGCGTTTATTGTTTTATATCATAAACGGTTTTACTTCTAAAAGGGTCTTAATTGTTAACAACTGAATAAATGTGAATATATGTTCTGTTCCTGTGTCTCAATTGTTAATAGGAGGTGAGTCCATTATTGAACAGAACAGAACAGAACTTTATTACGCAAATTTTTTGCTATTCGTCATTAGTTGTTTAAATTTCAACATACTTGGTTTGTTATAATAATATGACTTAAGCAAATTTTTACGGGAGTTAGTGAAATAAGTACATGTGAATAAATAGTGAAATTCGTCTCCAATGTCATTATTGTTACATAATGTGCACGTTCGATCTTCTACTGGGGTGTTGTTCCAACGTCCTATTTCGATTGGTAAGTAGTGGTTAGATGGTCTAAATTTGAGTAATATAGCCCAAAATGTTTGTGGTAATATAATAAGATATTTTTCTAATCTAAGGTTTTCTTTAAATATAGTGTACGTTTTAACTCTTGATGATAAAGCTATGTTACAATTCTATTGTTGTGAATACTGGTCGTTTTGTCTTAATTTTACTTGTTTAAGAAGTATTTTTATGGATGAAAAGTTCCGTGACATCCAAACATTTGTCATGCCTAGCTGGTTAAATATATCTTCGACCATTTTTATCCATTAACAGAAGTAGAAGGTATAGGATTAGCAGATTACTCAACCATGACCTATGTTGTTATAAGGTGTGTAAGAAATGGGACGTGTAACAAATGGGAGGATACCATTATAGCAGCAGTATTACAGCCTGGAAGAGTCATCAAATAGGAGGATACCTTTATAGCAGCAGTATTACAGCCTGGAAGAGTCATCAAATGGGAGGATGCCTTTATAGCAGCAGTACTACAGCCTGGAAGAGTCATCAAATGGGAGAATGCCTTTATAGCAGCAGTACTACAGCCTGGAAGAGTCATCAAATGGGAGGATGCCTTTATAGCAGCAGTACTACAGCCTGGAAGAGTCATCAAATGGGAGGATACCTTTATAGCAGCAGTACTACAGCCTGGAAGAGTCATCAAATGGGAGGATACCTTTATAGCAGCAGTACTACAGCCTGGAAGAGTCATCAAATGGGAGGATACCTTTATAGCAGCAGTACTACAGCCTGGAAGAGTCATCAAATGGGAGCATACCATTATAGCAGCAGTATTACAGCCTGGAAGAGTCATCAAATGAGAGGCAACATTTTTCTTTGCTGTTTTTCCATTGCCCATTGCAGTTCTTGCTAGTAGTTCTATCATTTGGACAGAAATCAGAAGACGATCTCTGAAATTATGCAACTAATTCGGTGCAGCTTTTCAACAAAACAATACCGTCTTTGAATGAATGAATGAATGGATGAATGCTTAACGACACCCCAGCACGAAAAATACATCAGCCATTGGGTGTCAAACTATGGTAATGCCGTCTTTGAATGCAAAATGTCAATGTTTAACAGAACAGCTACAATATAATTTTCTGTAGCTGACATGGACAAATATTAAAACAATAGCTTCAATCTTTTTGTCGTTATTTGAATCCAGTTAATATATAACTAGTAACTAAAGGTCATTTGGTAATGACTGATCTTTTCCAGGTATAACTGAAGCACACCAGTATACTAGTAATTACCATGGTTTGGTGAGAAATGTTGGATTCATACGATTATACATTTTGTGAGATACATCGTCTTGGACAAGAATTTGCAATTATAAAGTATATGTCAATTATATAGAGATAGGGAATGGGAACTATAAGGGATGGTGGAAGGTTCTGAGCCTAAATATGATGAATTACATTGACATAGTTTGTAGGTAATTATTGTTCAATATGATCCCCTCCACCTTCTACACACTGCTGCCAATGGTGATCGAGTACCTGGATCACACTAGTGTTGAAGGCTTCCTCCTGGTGGATTCTTAACTCATCCACATTTCAATAATGCTTACCAAACAGTTTTTTCCATAAAGTGTGGGAAGAGGTAGAAATATGGCAGTGCAAAATCTGGTGAATACAGAAGATCGTTAATAAGTTCAAAACCACAGTCATACATAGCATAGGTGTCTTGGAACAAAACTTGTAACATTTGTCACAGTAGTGGCAGTTGAGGATGTTCCTGGTCTTGGATCATTTTCGACACTCCCTCCTCCTCTTGAACTCAGTTGTTCACCTTTTAACTGTTAACAGTGACAAAGGAAGGAACACCATCTCTTAAAGTTGCAACCAATGCCTGTATAGCTGGCTGTTGGAGTTAGCCCTTCAGTTGGAGATACTTGATGACAGCGCAGAAGCCAGTTTTGTCCATTTTCATCAACAGAGAATACCTAGTCACTTTGATGACTGTAGAGCTATGCTACAAGATTGTGTATTTGGTTCAAACGTAGCCTATGAGCTTAAAACCTATAAAACGTAATACACACAAACTGTTATGGATGTACAATACTTCATCCGTAGTTAATCTCAGAACCTTTGAGCCACCCTTCGTATAAACACTAATCACTGATGGTTTGCGTGCATATGCCCATTTATCACAGAACGGATGGCATTGTGAACTATTTGATCCGTCACAGTGTCAAACAATTTTATATGTGGATTGTTTGGGGAAAGGATTGGTTTACCCTTAAAACTTTGAAAATTATTGTTTTAGGTTATGCTAAACATATAAAGTGGTAATTTCTTTGTTTTTGCGGCCATTTTGGAATCTTGAATTCATGCAATTATAAATTTTATTTGTATTACAAAGTCAATGCGAGAACTGAAATGCTCATCATTAAAATAAACCCCCTGTATTTGAAGTATAAATTATGCTTTTGGGAATATATGTAGTTTTGGTGGCAATTTTCATGGTAATCTTGGATTAAAATGATTATGCAATATGCCAGTAGCAAGAGATCATTAATAAATGAATTCCTTGTCCCATAAAATTCATTCAATAACATAAAAATATCTTCCCAGATGATGTAAAATGCGATAAATTACGATTTCCATGTTATAAACTAAAATTATCTTATACATCGTCGGCCATCTTGGATTACAATGATGTGGCAATGCCGTAATTAGCTGGGAATAGTTCAAAATGAATTCCTGGTAAATGTTGACAAGTGCATTTTAGTTCGTGTGATTAAAATTAGCTATATATTGACATTAATTATATTATTAATTATATTATATTAATACAGAGAAACGTTATTAAGTTTTTAGAATAATATCCCCTCTTTGCTAAAACTCAGTTTCTGACTTTTAACAATCCTGCAGAAAAGTTCATCATGCTGTTTTGAGATCCAGATACATACACCTATCAAAAAGCATAGTTAAGTTTGGTGCCCTCGGATGGTACCAATTGGTCAAATATGGGGTCTCGGCTCATGGACTATTATTTATTTCTCAAACAACTTAAAGATTTCCTTTTTTCAAATTCGTCTACTGTGAACTTCTACCGCAAAAACTACTGTGCTTTTTACTCCTCGGAGAGACTTCCGTATTGAACAACCCATATGACTTGGGTCTGAGAAAATTAAAAGAATGTTTATTGTTGTTATTGTTGTTGTTTTTGTTGTTGTTGGTTTTTGTTGTCATTGTTGTTGTTGTGTTTGTTTTTTTTTGTGTGTGTTTTTTTTTTTGGGGGGGGGGGGGGGGGGGGGTATAAAGGGAAAAATAAGGAAGTGCATATTGCTCCAGTGCAGACCGATATAATAGCATTTGTTTGCATTACATTTTATTCCAAGCACCATTTTAGCAGGAACATATGACTTAATGTGAAACAAACAAACAAACAAACAAACAAACCATTACGATGCAAAATGTTGTTTACTTAACAGGTTGGTTTTGTTATAAAATAGAGAGAGAGATTTGTTTGGAAGGACGTACATTTCTATACATATCACACCGTTTTGGGAATTAGTCTTCATTCATTAGCCTTCATTATTGGCATAAATATAATTTTCAAAACTATTTCTGTTATATTGCATTGTATTTTTTAAAAATGACTTCGTTTGGCATATTTACAAATTTGGCAGTGATGTATGAATAAAGTGTGTTTTGCTCTGAAACTAATTTGTTTTTGTCTTCGCATAATCTGCTAAGACGTCTTTCCAGCATACAATTGGAATGCATTTTGAACTGTTGATGATAACTAGTTTAACGTGCCCATATACCACTAGGGTTTCGAACACGCCCATCCCGAGTCCGACCTCCGATAAGATCGGTGGCCTGACTCGGGATGGGGGGGGGGGGGGGGGGGGGTTGGGGGTGAAAATGGGCAGAATTTTGAAAATAGCAATTAGTAAAAACGTTAATAGAATAAATTTAAAAAATAAAAAGGTTACAAGCCAAAAATAAAAAGAACTGACTGCTCGGCCGAATATTTATATAATTTGGAGCATTTTAGAAGGACAGTCCAAAATTAAATAAGAGAAAGAAGAGAGGATCGGACTATTTAATAATATTTTTTTTAAAAAGAAGTAATTTCGACATAAAATTTTGAACGCAGATCTAAAAGTTTAAAGTCCGATCGATATGTTCACGCGAGTGGCCTCGTTAAGGCCGTTTGGGTGCACAGCTTAAAGGGACGAGATGGGTTGCATCCCGTCAAGAAAACCCCTAGATTGACAGTCGATAGACGTTGAAGGTGTAGTGCTGTGCTGAAATACAGATCTTGAGAAGCCGGATCCGTCTGAACGAGAGAGAGTATTAGACTAGGGTATAGTCCAGTCGTCATGGTTTGGTATAGTGGTGCGGACGGGCCCGACTCCGGAGGATACGAGATGATATCACTATAAAGGAAGGTAAAGTCTAGAAAAAGAGTAGTAGGGGCCGACCCCGCTTCCTATTTCTTCTTACAGTGGGGCGGTCAATCTTCCAGTGCTACTAGGACTGATCGGACATGTAGAGACTAAATGGCCGTCATACGAGTCACGAAAAACCCCCAAGTCGACAGTCAGACGGAGAAATGACGTGGAGGCAAGGCACACGCGAAACAAACACGTCTTACCGCGTGGAGCTCCAGACTAGGAATCTTTTGAACTGTAAATACATTTTTACCCATACATTATAACAATAACGTTTCTGTTATTTTTTGTCACAATCCAGCTGGAATTAATAATCGTTGTATTCACGTTACTTTCATATACTGTGTATGTACAAAAAGATGTCTGATCTATCATTTTAAGTACACCATTTTTTGTAATCATTTATTAGGATTGTTCATTTAATTATATCCCTCTACTGTTTCAGATAAATTAATTTAATGTATTTAATTTCCTGAAAAATGTTTTATCTGGATCAGAAAAAAGAACCGACTGAGTGTGTAAAGAGAAGGAAAATTTGAGATTTAATTATAATTATTTTCCCATTAATTGTTAAATACATGTTAGGCTAAGAGGATATTATCCTTCTTATTTAGGATAGTAGTTTTTCAAAACAGTGCGATAACATCTATAGAAAAGTTTGCTTTGTTTAACTACACCACTAGAGCACATTGATTTATTAATCATCGGCTATTGGATGTTAAACATTTGGTAATTTTGACATATAGTCATAGAGAGGAAGCCTACATTTTTTTCCATTAGTAACAAGGGATCTTGTATATGCACCATCTCACAGACAGGATAGCACATACCACGGATTTGATATACCAGTCACTGAGTAGTGGTGCACTGGCTGGAGTGAGATAGAAAATATTATACCAAGAAACGGTTCTTTTGACCAGTGTAGTGGTGTGTGAGGACAAACTGTCTGATATGAACCTATTTTTAAGCCAACCGAAATCGCCACACTGTTATCTATGGTGCAAAGTTTTCAAACATTTTCATTGGATCTGACAACGTTCGTTTTGTTCCATCTAATGTACAGTTTGTATCGTCTTCTTATTGAAATATGGTGTACATTTGATTATTTATGTATATATGCCTTTAATATCTTCATCGTAGCCGAGTGGTAAAGCGCTCGCTTAATGCGCGGTCGGTTTGGGATCGATCACCGTCAGTGGGCCCATTAGGCTATTTCTCGCTCAAGCCAGTGCACCACCACTGGTACATCAAAGGCAGGGGTATGTGCTATTCTGTCTATGGGATGGTGCATATAAAAAATATTTTGCTGCTAATCGAAAAGAGTAGCCCATGAAGTGGCGACAGCGTGTTTCCTACCTCAGTACCTGTGTGATCCTTAACCATATGTCCAACGCCTTATAACCGTAAATAAAATGTGTGGAGTGCGTCGTTAAATAAACCATTTCCTTCCTTCCTTAATATCTTCATTTCTTTTTTACCCACAAGAAACAATAATTCGACACGTATAAGTAACAAATAGGGAGAAAGAGGGTCGCCTTGTCTACATCCCCATTCACATTTAACAAAAAAAACAAAAAACAAAAAAAAACCCAGAGAAACAATAACCTAAATTTATAATTGCACTACAAATATCATGAAAAAAGTAAATTTATCAGTTTACGAAAACACTGTCCAAAATGAAAAGCTTCAAGTGATTTGCCAATAAAAACTCCCACTCCACTGTATCAAAGACTTTTTCAAAATGGATCGTCAATAATAAATCTGGGATATTATATCATATGTTTCACAATAATTCATAATACATCTATCATAAAACGTTCAAGTAGCGCCCGATCCCCTCCCAATAATTCGACATTTTAAAAAACCTGTTTGTGATTTACGGATTATAATTAGTAAGACCTTTTATCATTTTATTAGCACACCACCCACCCACACACACGCGAGCGCAACTTTAAAATCTACATGTAATAAATAATTAGTCGCCTGTCTCCACCTTCTTTTGGAATGAAGGTTCTAATACCTTGTTTCTGAAAATCAGAATAACTACTGTAATTCTATGCAAAGTTGACAGAACGCCAGAGGAAAATATAAATTTCTTCCCAAAAATATTTATAAAAATCTACACTAAATTAATAATAAGTTGTTAGTGATTACTGAGCGACAAGTCGGTGTAGTGGCATTACAGTCATCTCCCATTCAGCCGTTACGCCGCTCTGTGGGTGGGAGCGGATACTGGGATGCGAACCTAGTTCATTCCAGCCTTAAGAGCCCGGTAAATCAATAGAGGTACCTTAAACCAGAACTTTTGCTGAAATTTCTTATCGATACTGAAGTTTATTCTAAATTTTAATTTGACCTATATGTGATATTTGAATTTTTTTACAAATTTCTTTACACTGTGTTTTATATTAGTTTAACTGTTGAATGTTTATATTAATGTTGATTATTAATTCATTTATGTATTTAACTTGGTCTGACACCCAATATCCGATGCATTTTTTCTGCTGGAGTGTCGTTAAACATTCATTCGTTCGTTCGATCGCTCGTTCGTTTCGTTCGTTCGTTCGTTCGTTCATTCATTCGTTTTAACAATGCATGTCTGGGAACAAAGAAGCGGAAAGCGATTTGTGAGGCAAGATAGTTCACTTGTAGTTCACTACACTTTCCATCGACTAGTTAATCGGTTCACTGCTGTGGAACGTGTGAATACCAAACCAGGCGGTAAAGCACGACTGGAACGTATCTGGCATAACGGCTTGTTAGTTGTTAATCTTCTCACTGACTGAAGGCGCAACCGCATAACGGCTTATTGATACAAAGCACACCTAAATGCATGTGTCTCATATGTAGGCGTCGAAGTATAAGGTGAACATGCGTACATGTGTGTGTGTTTGTGTGTGTGTGTGTGTGTGTGTTATATGTATGTGTGTGTGTGTGTGTACAGTGTTGTGTGTGTATGTATGTGTGTCACTGTGTGTGTGTTGTGTGTATGTGTGTGTGTGTATATATGTGTGTGTTTGTGTGTATATGTGTGTGAGTTCGTGCGTGTGTATATGTGTGTGAGTTCGTGCGTTCGTGTGTGTGTGTGTGTATGTGTGTATTTATGTGATTGTGTGTGTGTGTGTGTGTGTGTGGTTTTGGACACACTGACAGAACGGGTATTCATGTAGACATTCAGACAGACATACAAATTATCAGAATACACAAAATAAACATCCATTTGGAAGCACATAAAATATTTCACCCATAAACAAACTGCCCCCACCCCCACCCCAACCCCAATCCCAGTGCTAAAGCAGATAATCACATTCGGGCAAACACGATAGAAATGTTCTGGCAAAATGAGCTAATCTGAAACTTTTACACCATCTATTTCCGTCATTCTATTGACAAAATTGGTTGTAATCCATGTACAAAAATTAATCCAGATACCGACTCCAAACCCGGAGTGAGTGCTCCGCAAGCTCATTGGGTAGGTGTAAACCACTTGCACCGACCAGTGATCCATAACTGGCTCAACAAAGACCATGGTTTGTGTTATCCTGCCTGTGGGAAGCGCAACTAAAAGATCCCTTGCTGCCTGTCGTAAAAGAGTAGCCTATGTGGCGACAGCGAGTTTCCTCTATGTTTGACGTCCAATAGCCGATGATAAGATAAAAAAAATCAATGTGTTCTAGTGTCGTCGTTAAATAAAACAAACTTTATGTACAAAAAAAGCCTTGTTTGCAACCCTATATAGCCACACACACACACACACACGCACACGCAAGCACACACACACACACCGACACTAAAAAACCTCATTTACACACACACACACACACACACACACACACACACACACACACACACACACACCTCACAAACCTCACGTAGACACAAACCAGGAGGGGGTCTGGGATCGATCCCTATCGGTGAGCCTATTGGGCTATTTCTCGTCCCGGCCAGTGCACCACAACTGGTATATCAACGGCCGTGGCATGTGTTAACCTGTCTGTAGCATGATGCGTATAAAAGATGCTTTGCTAATTTGGTAACTTTTTACTCGTAATTTTAGAGGAAACCCGCTACATTTTTCCATTAGTAGCGAGGGATCTTTTATAAGCATTTCCCCCCAGACAGGATAGCACATACCACGGTCTTTGATATACTAATCGTAGTGCCTTGGGGGGGGGGGGGGTAATTAGGGTCAATCATACACAAGCACCGTAGGCGAGTGCTCTACCGACTAGGCTAGATCCCGCACCTAGACCAAGAGCAAAAACACTCATGGACCAACCCTCGATAAGGACACCAAAACCGTAAACCAATTGTTTTAAAAACGACATGTTCTCAAAATATGACCCACTGACCCATTTAAAAAAAATCATTGGACATGGATTATTTTGAATTGCCAAAACGGTCAATGAGTCTAAAAAGCAGCTCTTCTGTGTGAAAAATCACACAATGGACATGGGGTGGACTGTTTCAATAATTAATATCCCTAACAGGAAGTGTATCAAACCAGGGGGGCGGGACGTAGCCCCGTAGTAAAGCGCTCGCTCGATGCGCGGTCGGTCTGGGATCGATACCCGTCGGTGGGTCCATTGGGCTATTTCTCGTTCCAGCCAGTGCACCACGACTGGTGTATCAAAGGCCGTGGTATGTATTACCCTATCTGTGGGA
The DNA here is from genome assembly GCF_016097555.1 of Gigantopelta aegis. NCBI lineage: Eukaryota > Metazoa > Mollusca > Gastropoda > Neomphalida > Peltospiridae > Gigantopelta > Gigantopelta aegis. The sequence continues at coordinate 75,867,067 of NC_054707.1, read as the reverse complement.
TAGTGCATATAAAAGAACCCTTGCTGCTAATCGAAAAGAATAGCCCATGAAGTGGCGACAACGGGTTTCCTCTCTCAATATATATGTGGTGCTTAACCATATGTCTGACGCCATATAACCGTAAATAAAATGTGTTGAGTGCGTCGTTAAATAAAACATTTTTTTGTATCAAACCAAGCAAGCAGTTCAACAAAAATGTGCATGGACCTAACTTTGAACCCAGTTTGGGTATATTTTCTGAGATGTCCTAAACATGCAAGTGATTGATTAAATGTTCCTGCCAAGGAAACTCTATGCGTATGCAACTGAGAAAATCCCAAAGCATCACTTTGCATGTGATAATAGGGTACCAAGACTTGCTGAACGTTCTTTTTAAATACTATTCTAATTCTAATAAATATCCTATTAATTAATTAAAATACCATTTTGACTGACAAGGGATAGATATTTATTGGAAAACATGATTTATTTTGGCGTATTTAAGTGATAATGATGTTTAAAAAGTTGGGTATGTAATTGAAAGTGGAGTTTATTAGAATAAAGATGGTATTAGTAATAACTCATATATACTGTTAATATTATAATATCCAACAACAGCTTTGGTGCCCTAAAATAATATTTTTTTTAATAAACCTGACCTCATTACGACGCAATTTCACAAAACAACTAAAGTTTACGTCTGCGACTATACTAGCAGATATACCGGGCATACATTTACAAGTGTTTGGCATGTATTTCACGAAGAATGGAAATGGAGCATTTTAAAGACAAAAGAAATTGAAATATGTGTGTTTCTAACTATATTTGTTGTACTATAATAGTTGTAGGTTTACGTTTAGTGCTAAACTAGCCTGAGATGTTTTGTGAAATTTGGCCTAGAATCTTTAATCAGTAATGCCAACCATCTTGGATTTTTTAAGTTTAATACGAATACCTGGGGAAAAAAAAATCAAAACTGAAGAGTGCTCCGGAGCTTGAAGGGAAAGTCATGCAAAATGTGATGCTTTTATCAGTTCAATTCAATCCTTTTAATGTATGTAATTAGCCCCATAAGCCCATGTACAAATATAGATACATTATCATTTCGAAAGCAGTTCTTCAAATAGTTTGTTGCGCAACAGAACAAACAAAAAATATCTATTTATTTTTAAATTTTTTTTATAGGTATAGGTAATTTCATTAAAGGCACATACCCTAGTTTCTAAACACTAAGGCATATTTTTTACTATTAGAGCCGTTTTTGATAACAGAAATCATAAATCACTTAAAGTATCCATTCTCGTACATTCGAAGCGTCTTTGGTCATCCTGGTGTTGTTAGTATCACAAAATACATTTCTCATATTTTTTTAAAACGCACGTGCGTCTGAGAGGTAATAGTTATGGAGTCGCGTTTTAGTCTATTTTTAGAGCGTATTTCACCATTTCAAAGTCACAGAGTCATGTTTCACTCAATTGTAACTTTATCCAAATGTGTTACAGGTTTGTAGATTAACTAAACTTAGTGTTAATTTTCACGGGTTGAAACTAGGGTCTGTCCCTTTAAGTCACCTATTAGCATTTTTTTCAAGCCAATTTCTGATGAATGTCTTCGATGCATGAGTCACGATTCCTCTTATTTCTGGTCATATATCCTTTCCATGCGAGAGAGCAACATATGCGTTTTAGCAGTAAAAATAACCAATGACCTTTAAAACAATCAACAGCTCCAAATACCAACCTATTTGTAGTTTTCAAAGAAAAAATTATTATAAAGTAATTTTGTAATACACTCGCATATGCTCTCTCTCTCTCTCTCTCTCTCTCTCTCTCTCTCTCTCTCTCTCTCTCTCTCTCTCTCTCTCTCTCTCTCTCTCTCTGTCTGTGTGTGTGTGTGTGTTTATTCATAAAAGATAACCCACGTTTTGAAATTGAAGAGCAAAAAGGTTATGCAACCAAAAAAAGAGGGAAAATTAGGACAACACCACTTTATCTTGTTTTCAATGAATGAATGAATGAATGAATGAATGAATGAATCAGTCAACCAGTCAACCAGTCAACCAGTCAATCAACCAATCAATCAATGTTTCACGACGCCTCAGCACAAACATTGTGGGTGTCAAACAAAGGTAAGTACAGTAGTTGGATCTATTAATGGAAGACACATACGTAATTGGATCTATTAATGGAAGAAACATACGTAATTTATTTATTCAATGTTAAAAATTATATGCAATTAAAAGCAAATCTAAAAATGTTGTGAAAAAAACCTCTCGACGAAGTAGTAAAGGATAAAGATTACTGGGTGCATCAGAAGTATTAAATGATAAAGATTACGGAGTGCCCTAGTAGGTGGTGGGAAAATCGACCGGTGTGTTCAGTATGGACATTAATATAAAGAATGAGTAACTTCTAGATGGTATAGAATTTGTTTTGGTATTATGAACCACTAGTGAGTCTGTAGTTGGGATAATTTGAGCAAGCCCATAAGAAAACAAAATGTTTTTGTTGTTCAAAGACACCATTTGAGCACATTCGTTTATTAATCATCGGCTATTACAGTCTTAGACAGGAAACCAGCTACATTTTTTCATTAGTAGCAAGGTTTTTTTTTATATGCACCATCCCATAGACAGGATAACACATACCACGGCCTTTGATACACCAGTCGTGGTGCACTGGCTGGAACGAGAAATAGCCCAATAGGCCCACCGATTGATCCCACATCGACCGCGCATCTGACGGGCCCTTTACCACTGGGCTACATCCCGCCCCAAACCCATAACAGTTCGATATTTTCCCTTCTTATCTTTGTGACTAATATCGTACTGTATTAAGGCATATTTCTGGCCATGTAAGCATGCATTATTAACAGAGGAGAGGGTGCGGGTCAGGGTCAGGGTCAGGGTCAGGGTCAGGGCATGTACAAGAAGTCAGACATAAATTACTTATGTGCTTGATTTGAGCTTTCACAGAGCGTACCAAAAGTACTATCGATTTTTTTTTTAAACTTTGTTTTGTTTAACGATACCACTAGAGCACATCGGCTATTAGATGTCAAACATTTGGTAATTCTGACATCAGAGAAAACTCGCTACATTGTTTTCTAATGCAGCAAGGGATCTTTTATATGCATTTTCCCACAGACAGGATAGAACATACCACGGCCTTTGATATACCAGTCGTGGTGCACTGGCTGGAACGAGAAATAGCCCAATGGATCCACCGACGGGGATCGATCCCAAACCGACCACGCATCAAGCGAGCGTTTTAACACTGGTTTACGTCCCGCCCCTATTGATTTAATGTTTGTATCTTGTCCATTATTTATTACAAAGTGTGATGTTCTTACATCGCTTTGCTGTGATCATTCTCGAGTTATACTCTAGAATAGGCCTGTGTTTAGTGATAAACATATTTACTCTTTCGAAAGAATTATATGGCTATAAATCTTTTTGGTTTCAAGTATTTTATTTCTGACAGAAATTGGGATAATATATTTCGCTTCTGCTCTGTTGAGATAATACTATTAAAATTAACTGACAGTTTATTAAATTATTTATCCTTAATAAAGTTATCACCATTAGACCTGAAGACAAAGTCTTTATCAATGGTAATATAAGAAGGTTTTAATTATGAAAGCTATAAATATCATAACAAGGCCAAAACTAGTAATACGAAAGAAGATTAGGCAAGTTTTCGAAAATTGCGAAATTCAGTTATATTTAAAATACGAAAAGTCAAAACAAAATACTACCACAAAAAGAAAAAGAAAATAAAGTGAAGATACCAGATAATATTGGTCAACAATATTGGTGGAAACTTGTTAATAATTATCTTTAAAGTCGTGATCTTGTTAGCTCATCAATTACCCCGTTTATAGTAGATGGTGAGGTTAATTATTATCCCGAAGAAATACTTTTGGCATGTAATGACTTCTTCACAAAACGGGGCGGAACGTAGTCCAGTGGTAAAGCGTTCGCTTGACGCGCGTCTAGGATCGATCCCCGTCGATGGGCCCATTGGGCTATTTCTCGTTCAGGCCAGTGCACCACGACTGTCATATTAAAGGCAGTGGTATGTGTTATTCTGTCTGTGGGATGATGCACATAAAAGATCCCTTGCTACTAATTGAAAAATGCGGGCTTCCTCTCTAAGATTATATTGCAAAATTACCAAATGTTTGACATCCAATAGCCGATGATTAATAAATCTATGTGCTTTAGTGGTGTCGTTAAACAAAACAAACTTTAACTTTTTCTTCTTAAAACAATCCATTCTTGATTATGTACCATCAACCCTCCCAACTGTCGACACAGCCATTCAAAATTTCCTAAATGAGATGCATCTAGATCAAAACGAGCTAGAACAGGCCCGTAACCCGCATTTCGATACGAAGTTGCATGAGGGCGCAAAGCGCCCGAGCTTTTTATAGAGGTCCAGAGGCATACTCCCTCGGAAAATTTGAAATCTCTGAAAGCCTAAAAGGTGTTTTCCTAGTATTTGGAAATTAAAAATTGATATTTTAAAACAATGATTTTCAACAATTTTGTAGATTGTATTTTTGTTATTAAGGGTAGTTGAAGTTTTTGTTGTTGTTGTTGTTGTTTTTATTAAGATAATGAAATTCTAGCACACGAGAGGAGTTAAGGGTATTGACCCGAGATATATGTTAAATATTTTCGTCAATTGCTTATTATAACCTAAGCAACAGAAAAGGTACGTGTAGCCTACCTCAGAACTATGATCAGTTCCTTTAATAATGAACATATTCATGAACAACGAAACACATTCTGAATCATGTACACTGCAGCTTTGGTAAGGGGAGTGCTAAATGACGAAGACAAGCATTAATATTGTGTTATTGGAGAGTTGCAAATGTTACAATTAAGTATTTGTACAATATTAAAAAAAAGAGACAAAAACAATGGACCCCAAATACGAGTCTGTAGAAGATGTATTAAAATCACTAAAGGTTTCCAAATAATTAGGTTGCAACCTAATTAGCAACAGACTCTTTAAGTTACTTGCTACAGAAATATATCTTCTTCTTCTTCGTTAAAATTTGTGAAAATTGTCTCATACAGATATTCCGATCTGAGTGATGAATTGGACAGTTGTTTGCAGGACCTCCCTGGATCCCCAGAGCTTCTGTTGAGGGTCTGTTCCATGCAGCCAGAAGTAGCTTCTCACCGAGTTGTGTAGTGGACATTGTTGAAGGATATGTTCTGGTGTTTGCAGGCCTGCACCACATTGACAGTCACTTGTGTGACATATATTAAGCTTGTGGAGATGGAAGTTTAGGCGGCAGTGGCTTTCTCACTTCTTCAGTTTATATTCCCATTCTCTTGAAAACTTGCAAATATGCGTCCTGTTCATAATAAGGTAACATTTACGATCTTACTAGTTACATGCATTTACCATAGTTAAAAACCCATTAACCGATGTATTTTCGGTGATGGGGTGTCGTTAAACATCTATTCTATTCTATTCTATTTTTACTAGTTACAGGCATATTTCTCTTACCAGTAATATCTCAAACGTTTTTGGAAAATGGTATCTTCAAACATATTTTAAACTTTTTCCAAGTTCTAATCTGGTTTCGTTCCCGGAGATTCGACAGTTAACCAACTTCGTGATTTTTATCACTGTGATTTCCAAGATATGGATGGAGGGAAGGAGGTAAAATACGGGTTTTTTTTACGGTCGACAAACATATGGGTTTTACTTAAATAATGTAGAAATACAATCAGCTACATATACTTAAATTATATTGTTGTGTATTGATTGTACATGTTTTTTGTAAGGCGTCTATGCGTGTTTTTGAAGGTTTTCAATAAAAAAAGAAAATAATGAAAAGGACGTTTTCTACAAAATGAGCAAAACATTTGATGGGATCTGTCATAAGGTTCAATAATCAGATGTTTCAACATTGATGAACTTTGAACTGGATTGCGACAGAATAATGTTATGTAAATCTTTGAAGTTTTTGAGAATTCACATGAGATTAACACAACTTGTCTCGAAGACCTTTTGACAATATACTGAAAGTCCGTCCTTGGTGGTGGTCAGGGTAATGGTTTGTTTCTGAGACAAGGATTTGGTTGTGCATTTGTTGGACCCATCAGTATATTAGTATCTCTCATTGTATGAATTCTTATCAAGTTTTAGAATGAATGAATGTTTAACGACACTCCAGCACCAAAAATACATCAGCTATTGGGAGTCAAACTATGGTAAATGTATCTAATTTTGGAATCCAATACAGAAAGCTATTTGATTGTAAATAATGTGTATTAAAGGGACATTCCTGAGTTTGCTGCATTGTAAGATGTTTCCGGCTAATAAAATATTTCTACGATTATTATTAAACTTAAATATTACATATATTTTGTTGTTTAGAATATCAGTGTCTGTATAACCAATGTGTTTCTGGTCGTCTTAAATTTTTGTAAGAAGCCCAAACTGGATTTTGTCTTCAAATAATTTCGTACGTACGAAAAAAACATTTTTGGAAATAAAATCAAATTTAACGTAGTACAAATATTAGAACGATCAGAAACACGTTTAATATACAGCCACTAATAATTTATGCAGAAAAATATATTTGATATGTAATTACAATCGTTAAAAAGAATCTGTTAGTCGATAACATCTTAAAATTGCAGCAAACTCAGGAATGTTCCTTTAAAGGCGCTCTGTCACGGATGGTTGACCTAATTAATGACCTAACAGTGTATTATCTGAAAATATATACATTTGATTAGTCGTTAAAAGTACTTTATTTAACCATCTACATAACTACCAGAACCCACTTATTACTGATATGTTGTAAAAATAATTGAATTATGTCGACGGTCCATAATTCAGGAAAAAATAACGGCTAATTGGAACGAAGAGGTGTGACGTATTATTTTTGTAGTCACGTGATGGGCAACCCCCGAATAACCGCAGTGTCAAAACAATTTGCCAAGCTCGTGTAACGAAAACGCTTGACAGTCCTCTGCGACGTAGGGTAAATCGAAAGAAAAACAATGAAAATAAGTTATAAAAAATTATATAAACATACTGAATGATAATAAGCTTATATATACATTATTTTAGCAACAAGCATTTTAAACGGCGACGATCACGACTAGTTAGGCCTTTGCATGTACAAGTAAATTTATCGTTTGTTGTACGCGAAAAAATCTAAACACCGCATTCATTTTTCACTTTGTCAAATTTATTATTATATAAAATATGCCATAACCCCATGGATAATTACAGCTGGCTTGGGATAGGAAATATTACATTTTTAAAGAATACTGTGAACTAGACGGTGTTTATAAACGAAGTGGCTATATATATATACGACGGCCGTGTATATGGCTGCCTATAAACACAGCAAAAATGTATATAGGCGGTAAATAAGTATTTGATTGATCCATATGACCGAACCAATTGGAACAAGAGGAATACATACTAAGTACAAACATGGCAATGGGGGTTGAATATGAATCTAGCGGACCTTTTGTATACGTTTTCCATAGACACCTACTCAGTGTTTCTGCCGGAAAGAATTTTTTGGGTATGGCGCTATGAAATTAAATATTTACAATGTGTTTTCTGAATGCAACAGCAGTCGATGGGTTAGGTGTAGGGTTAGGGTTATGAAAATAATACACTGATAATAAAGAATCATTAATTTTGTCAAATGATTAACTTAAAAAATATTAAATCTGAAATAAAATTTGGGTATGGCGCCATACCCATTTTACCCTGCTACCGTATATGAATAGCGTAGGCCTAATATTGCCCCATCAGTACTATCATAATAATAATAATAATAATAATAATAATAATAAATATAATAATAATAATAATAATAATATATGAATGAATGAATGAATAAATGAATACATATAAATAAATAAAATTATCAGCTGCTGAGAGATTATCTGAAAAAGAAAATAAATACACACTAACTACGGACAGTACACAAACTAACGGCGGGGGCTTGTAACTGGAAGCAGTCAGAAGGAAACGTGTTGTTACATTATTGTTACATGTAAGCATAATTAATAATTATGATTCGGTAACAGTACTAACAGTTTAGCTATAGTTTCACAGGTCGGTACGGTAAGTGACTTAAATATGGCGGCATTCTCAGAAGTATTATTATTATTTTTTTAAATTATATATTAGCCACGAAATGTATTACATATGGCAGGTCGTTTAATCGTAAACAACTGGAAGCAAATTGCTATAATGCGTCACCAACTACACTCGAAGTAGTGACCAATCACTATCCGTATAGTAACGGTATAGTTGAGAAACCTCTCTATAATATTTTTAAATATCTGCAGATAATAGATATACGGGAGAGGGCACAAGCCATATTTTTACGTTCGAAATTTGATAACTGCGAATTAGATGTACATTAATGAGGCCAATGAGGTAAATTTTATTGACACGACATTGTAATCAACGTACTAGTAAAATAGACAAGGCTTCATTTTCTAGAAACGCAGGACATTATGTTGTGTATTAAAGTTACATTCTCTGGTTACCATATTATAACATCATGTACAAATGTGAAATACAAGCTCAAATGCACTTTTAAAAAAGTCGTGTGTGTTCGCTATGAACGGATATCGTCAAACGTATACGCTTGATTCGTCGCCTGTGCCGCCATAGCTCGGCAAAGCACAAACGACAGCCTGTTGTCAGTTTCAGTTAACACGTGCGTTTGCTGATTTCAAATTGTAGGGTTCGTCTCAAAAAATTAAAAGCGAAATTTTGCGCTGTACGAAGAACGTTCTGTTGAGGATACAGTACTAGAGTCTTTAGTTAAAACCGGTTTGATCTTGACAACGTATTATCGACAGTCGTACCTTCCTATTTCAGAATTGATATTTATAAAGTGTTAGTAGAACTTTCAAAGTTTAGTTTGTATACTAGTAACACATTAATCATGTATATATTTTAAAAATAAAATATACTAAAGTAGACAATGAACGTTTTCACTTCTTAATTTTACGTGTTAAAATCGACAAATTCAAATAAATATTATTTCGTTTGGAAAGGGTAAAGTTGGGGGGGGGGGTTGTTTAACGACATCGAAGATAAAGCATATTGATTTAATAATCATCCAACCCCATACAACCGTAAATAAAATGTGTTGAGTGCGTCGTTAAATAAAACATATCCTATCCTTCCTTCAATCTGCTGTTGGTTGTCTAACATTTGGTAATTTTGACATATAATCTTAGAGAGGAATCGGGTGCATGTGCAGGGGGAGGGTATTGGAGGTCGAAACCCTTACTTGCCCAAGCTTAAAAAAAATTGAAATGTATTTTTGGGTTGAGCATGGCCCCATATAAACTTCGCTCAACACAGTCTATAACCCCAACCCCGCTGAAATCCCTGCACACGCGCCTTGGAAACCCGCTAAAAATTTGCTTAGCAAGGGATCGTTTATATGTACCATCCCACAGACAGGATATCACATACCATGGTCTTTTATATACCCGCCGATGGGATCGATCCTAGACTGACCGCGCATTTCCAAAAAACACCTTTTTAGGTCTAAGTAATGAATAAAAATAGCATATAGTCTTGAAAAATGTTACGTAAATCGAACACAGTACCCTTTTCCTAAGCCAATGAAAACCGAGATCGGTACGAGCCCGTCAAAAGTGTCCCACTTTTAAAATACTGGCTTTGTTTTTGACGTGGATAAGCCAGCGCATTGTAACCAATGCGGAGTGCGGCATCATATATGCACCAAACGTAATTGGAATTTCTGTTCTATATGCTTAAATAATAAAAATATTCCCGATACTGCCGCTTTAAAGGCATATTGTCACAGACCACTGACCTATTACATGGCCTAACAAAGTATTACTTAAATATATATATATATATATATATATATATATATATATATATATATATATATATATATATATATATTTGATTTGTCCCTAAATGTACTTTATTCAACCATCTACATAACCACCATACTTAAAAAGTTAATGATATTTTGTACAAATATTTGAATTATGGCAATGGTCCATAATTCAAAAACTAACATTGCTGAGAGAGTTGACATGGATTTCACTCCACCATGGTGTAGTTAAAGTGATGCAATCGCTAGATTTGGTCTGTAACAATTAATGTACTTCTGATTTATTATTCATTTTTAAAGAAATTAGGTTCTTAAATCTGTGACAGTATGCCTTTAAGCAAAAATGATTGTCTCAAAATGTTTTTTGTTGGTGAAGGCACATACCCATCTCCTTGCACAAGCAATTTTTTTTTTTGTGATACATTTTTCGGGGAACATGTCTCGACCCTCACCGTAAACTTCGCTCGCCTCCGTGTAGACTACCTCCCCATGGTAAAATCCCTACACACGCGTCTGCAGTGGTACTGTGTACGGAGCTCCGTAACCCCCCCCCCCACAAAAAACCCCCCAAAAACAACAAACCCAACAACAACACAAAAACACAACAAAAAAAACAACAACAAACAACAAATTAAACAATAAAATAATCCTCGGCCCCCGTCCTCCCCCAAAAATAAATAAAATAAAAATAAATAATAATAATCATCGCTTACTCAATCTCCTGCTTAAGCAAATTTTGCTTTCTGTCCCCCCCCCCCCCCGATAATTATCCGGGGGAGCGTGTCACCCACTGTAAACGTTGCTCACCTCAGTCTACACCCACCCACCTCCCCCCCCCCCTTGCTAACATTCCTGCACACGCGCCAGCAGTGGTCCTGTGTACGATAGCTCCGTAAAAACAAAACAACCCCCCCAAAAAAACAAAAAAAAAAAAACAACAAAAACAAACACAACAAAACAACTAATAATAATAATAATAATAATAATAATAAAACAAAAATAAATAAATAAAACAAATAATAAACAAAAATCGTGAGTTTATGTTCCAACTATTTATTATTTTATTTCAGCGTATTCGCCGGTTTTGTTTTTATTTTTGTTTTGTTTTTTGTCAAGAAATAATATATTTAAAATTATTTTAAAGTCTCTATACATGGCGTTCGTGCACTATATATAAAATTCAAAGGTACTTTACACGGCTGTCGTAAATATAGCCTTATCAAAACTCGGTTTTGTCGTACGTTTTAGACTCCTCGTAATAGATTTCCATTTTTTTTTAAATAAAGCTGTTCATAAGTTGTGATGGGATTCCCTCAATCGTGGTTCAATTAAAATGTTTTGGGTGATACAATAGCGAGGTTTGGTATTCCAGATTAATGTAATTGTCATTTATAATCCATATTTAGAGAAATAAGGCCCACTAAATCTGTGATAGTAATTCTTCATGTGCTAAACTAATTCCTGCTTACGTCCCTTACGGTTTTGTGCTTGGTCCCATTCTGTTCTTGATTTACATGTATATCATTGATATGCCATTGTAAGTGGAATTCTATCAAAAATACGAGTTTTTGCATTTGTTACTTCTCTTTATATCTCAGTCGAAAACATTCAAACATGAGCCAATGTCTTAAACAAATATCTTGAGCGATTCAATACTTGGGCGAAAAAGTAGTTTTCTAAATTTAGTCCTGAAAAAAACCCAAACCCGGCCTATATGTAAGACTATCATATTCAGTCGCAAATATTCAGTTACTAACAAGCTGATATCGGAAGTTGAATTTCATAAACATTTTTGTCCGACATTCAAGCAAAACAGGAGATAGGCATTTGTACAGTGTTCATGGCAGGTGTCACCGATGGGGCAGGATATAATATATGCTCACTAATCAATCACATATCATTACTGTTTGGACAGTGGTTCATGAGTGCATGTCACCACAACGGCTAACATTTTCAGTGAGCTGTCTTGTGCAGGTGTAGAATTGTATGACCAGTCCTGGTAGTGGCAGTCCTCCTTCAAATGACATGCATCGTTTCGGGAAATGGAAATGTTCCGTATGGCAGTCGTACAGATGACAGGAGGATGAGTCGTTCTGAGACGGGAGGGCGTGACATAGCACAGTTGTAAAGCGCTCGCTCGATACGCGGTCGGTTTGGGATCGATTCCCACCAGTAGGCCCATTGGGCCATTTCTCGTTCCAGCCAGTGCACCACGACTGGCTTGTTATACACTGTAGTATGTGCTATCCTGTCATATAAAACATCCCTTGCTACTAATGGACAAATGTAACGGGTTTCCTCTCTAAGACTATGTCAAAATTACAAAACATTTGACATCCAATAGCCGATGATTGATAAATCAATGTGCTCTAGTGATGTCGTTAAACAAAATAAACTTTATAAATTTTCTAGGAAGTGGCAGTCATCGCAGACAGATCAGAGCTGATAATGTTTTTGGACTGGACTGGACTGATTGGATAACGTGAACATTCAGAACAAGCTGTTGTAGCGCACGCCTGTCCTGGGTACAGGTACCGGCCTCAGACAAGAAAGGTTGGAGGTAGGAGGAGGAACCGCCTGTACTGGCAGGTGCAAGGGAGCACCAGCAGCCCGACCGTGGTCGGTAACAGGCGGGGGGTGTTTGTGTGTGTGTGTGTGTGTGTGTGTGTGTGTGTGTGTGTGTGTGTGTGTGTGTGTGTGTGTGTTATGGTGCTATGAAATTTAGAGTTCCGTAGGATTTAAGCTAAAGAGAAAATGGTGCGCATTTTTGATGAAGTAAATTAGGCGCAATTTGGAACGGTCGATCTAATAAAAAATGGTGTGGGAGCTACGAATAGGTTTGGATATTAGTAGGCCGAGAGTAGCTCAGTAAGTAGACCTAACCGGAGCTGGTATGTCTCCCTAGGTTGCCCATAGGGCCCTTAAAAGGGCCTGAACTGTTCAGTTCGTGGCATGACAACCCAGGGGAGACTCGGAGCAATTGTGTATATATAGGAGGGGGTAAGGCTGCCCGTCGTGATCCATTCCATGAGTTCCGTCTCTTGTCTCGTTCCTCTTCCATCCTTTCCGTTCCAGTACCCAGTATGCCTCCACAAGCGGTAAGGAATTTTGGGATTGGATAGGGGGATGGGGGATACGGTATTCTTTTGTCCAGCTACCCCTGCGTGCAAGCAATTGTGTACTTTGAGCCGGTTTTCTTTTGTCCGACTCATTAAGTACGGTGCTGGGCCATTATCTTATTTGGGTGCGGGTGCATTGTTATTATTAGACCAATGCACCCTATGTAGAGATGTTGTGATTGAGTGCATGTTGTCTGTCTGTCGTCCCTATTGGTATTAAGGTTGTCCCTACTGTCCTAAGTCCCTATTCTATGAATATCCAACGGCTTTTCAAAGCCCCCATCCCCCCTATCCTTAGATTTAGTTGTCAAATCCAAAGAGAGTGGGGAATTATTCTAACCTAGCTAGCCAATTTGAAGGGTTGGTCCTTATTGTGTTTGTTTTGATTAAAGCGTAATGCTTAGCATGCAATATATATTTAGTAGTATGTACTGTTCATTGGTGCACAAGTTATGTGTAGTCGCAACCCAAGGACCGGCTAGTTAGGTTAGCGCTAATTTTGGTCTTCCCCTCTACCGTTCAAACTAATAATATGTCTAATCGTAGGTAAGTGTTCTAGTCCCTTATAAAATAATTATAAACTAATAATTTTAACTTACTTAGTATCTGGTGTATATCTGGTTGAATGCTTTTGGGAATGGTAGTCCTTTTACAGATGACGGGATACGGCTTTCTGGCAAGTGGTAGACCTCTTACACATAACAGGGATCGTTCTCTTGGGAAGTGACAGTCCTCCTATATATGGCAGGGGTATTGCTTTCTTGGAAGTGGCCGTCCTCTTACAGATGACAGGGAGGATACTAAGAAGTGGCGATCCTAACGGCGAAACACTTATCGGACTCATGAGTAGTCGTCTTTTTGACTGCCATGTGCATAGATACATTTTTAAAATGTTAAAGTTGTGTTGTTAAGATTTTGTAAAGATATCAGCTAATATTAAACGTGCAAAATTCACAATTCCATCTTTTTTACAAATCAGATATCTTGATAGAAGAAACATGTCTCCCGCCATGTCTTGCATTACTCACACTGTTGTAGTCGCCAACTGTTGTGTTTTAACCGTTAACGATATCGAACAATGACGTGTCTCGGGAACAAAAAATAATGTGTGACGTCTATTCTAAATTATTAAATATTCTTGAGATTTGTTGTTTTAAGGTACTAATAATATTCTTGTGATTGTGGTTTTAAGATACTAATAATATTCTACAGATTGTAGCTTTAAGATACTAATAAATATTCTATAGATTGTAGCTTTAAGATACTAATAAAATATTCTATAGATTGTAGCTTTAAGATACTAATAAAATATTCTACAGATTGTAGCTTTAAGATACTAATAATACTCTAGGTATGGTAGCTTTAAGATACTAATAATATTCTAGAGATTGTAGTTTTAAGATACTAATAATATTCTAGAGATTGTAGCTTTAAGATACTAATAATATTCTAGAGATGTGTAGCTTTAAGATATTAATACTATTCTAGAGATTGTAGCTTTAAGATATTAATAATATTCTAGGTATGGTAGCTTTAATATATTACTAATATTCTAGAGATTGTAGCTTTAATATACTAATAATATTCGTTTGTTGCGTTAAGATACTAATAATATTCAAGAGTTTGTAGCTTTAAGATACTAATACTATTCAAGTTTATAGCGTTAAGATACTAATAATATTCAAGAGTTTGTAGCTTTAAGATACAATAATACTCTACTGAGTGGTAGCTTTAAGATGTTCCTATATGGGATGTGGGCGGAATATAGATGTCGGTAGAGCGCTCGCTTGGGTGCTTTGGTGACAGGATCAACCGTCCTCGGTTACTCATTTTCTGAAAGGCCTTTTTTCGTTCCAACTAGAGCCCAACGACTGGTATATCAAAGGTCGTGGTATGTGTTGTCCTGTATGTGCATAAAAACAAATTGCTTGCTGCTAATGGGAAAATGTAGCGGGTTTCCTCTGAAGACTTCAGCGTCAAATTACCAGCTGTTTTACTTCCATAAATAATAAATCAATGTGCTCTAATGGTGTCGTTAAACAACAATAACAAAAACAAATGACCTTTTAACCATACGGGATGTAGCCCAGAGGTAAAGTGATCGCCTGATGTGCGATCGATTTATGATCGATCTCCGTTGGCGAGTCCATTGAGCCATTTATTGTTCCAATCAGCGCTCCAGAAATGATATAACAAAGGCCGTAATATGTAATATTCTGTCTGTGTGACGGTGCATACATAAAGACCACTTGGTGCTAATCAAAAAGAGTAGTCCATAGGGTGGCGGTAGCGGGTTTCTTTTTCAGTATCTTGGTAGCCCTTAACCATTATTTCTCACGTAATATAAGCGTAGATAAAAATGTGTTGAGTGTCATTAAACAATTTAAAAAAAAAATCTTTTGTTCTTGCTTTGCTTGTTTTTTCCCCATTTCTTTCTGATGTTTCTTCACTTACGCATACAGAAACTAATTATGAACAGATTACAAACAAAGAACGTGGCATCAAATACAGTTGTTTTTCTTTATCATACAAAACTATTTTCACTTCATGATAATATAAAGAATGAGTACAAACACGAATATAACAGTAACAAATTGTGCAACTTTGATCGTTCCAGAAAGACCACACGGGAAGCAACAGTTTAACGGCGGTAATTGTAGAGTTTCTGAGGATCGCTGGACATGGAAGCCGTTTGGCCTTTTAACATTTTTAATTTGATCAAATAATTAATTTTAAAACTTTTAGTTGCGATTCAGTATATCGACTTCTTTATTCAATTAAACATCTGCAATACTAAAAGAACCCTATAAAATGCTTGTTTACGGAGAATTGCCAGCTTTGCCGCCCTCCGCCCCATCCCCCCTTTAAGACCACCACTGATCCTAACAACCTCAACAGACGAACGAAACGTTTCCAATCTATGCCATCTGATCAATTTTGGAATCACCGTTGGTAAGAAAATAGCGCCCTGTTTGTCTTTCAATTTTAAATCAAAATCATAATTGTCCTTATTGATGTACAAATTCGTCCAAAAGTGTTGGCATCGCCATAGGTTTCAGTGCAGTAGCATGTACCAATAAAACACCCAAATAGCTAGTGTGTACCTTTTTTGATTAAGGTAAGATAAAAATAATGGCTAACAACATAACCAGAAAACAGATACATTCATCTCTCTCACTCACTCAGTCACCCTCACACTCAGTTGGCAACTTACTCACTTAATCAATCAGTCACCCACTCACTCAGACGGCCATTCACTCTCACTCACTCTTGTGTAAAAATTTGGCACAGTGCAGTTTTTGGACCCAAACACCTAGCGATACAAAGCCAGGTGGATATAGTAATAGTCACAAGATCAATTCCTTTTTTGTATTGTATTTCCCATTTTGACTACACGCTGTGTAAGTAAATAACAAGCCACAGTTCATGCTGGTCTGTGGTTAAATGCAATTAAAAGATCCCCTACTCCAAATCGACCCTCCCCACCCCCACTTGACTAAAATAACCCATAAGGCAGCTGTGGATTTCTTCTCAGTTTTCTAGACCTAGTATAACTTAAAACAAGAGCTGGGCTTTTATTTAGCTTGCGTGTCCTTCCTGTATTATTTGCGTTATTAATGCACCACTCCTTCAAAACTGATACTGCTACGTCCACCTACACAAGTATTTGTTGTCGATCGACTTATGTTTGTTGTTTTTTTGTGTGTTTTTTTGCATTCGAATCCAATTAAAATACAGAGACCCTTCAGTGCCAAATATGAAAATGTACCCTCTTTGAGGGTTTCAAGATTGTTAGTATTGACGTTGGTAAACTTAAACACATTAAAGGATCGTGCGAACTCTGAGAATATGAGTAGAGAAAATTATGTTGAATATTTTTTGTTGTTTGTTGGGTTTTTTTTAACTGAAACTGTCCAGATTAATTTACGGATACACCCGGAATGGGTGCTGTAGTGTTTCGGCTATTAGAAGGTTGAAGTTTTCATGGGTAAAAACGACTTGTACGCCCTCTGGCGACGCCGGAGTTCTTCTTTTAGGGCTAGATATTCTTCCAACGTGTATTGTCTCTTTTGGTCATTCTGAAAAATACAAAAACAAACGAAATTTCCAAACTGTTTTTTAAGCTATGGCCCATTGAAATGTTTGTCGGCTGTGAATAATTTCACCTAAATGTAGACTAATTTCTACACGCTAGCTCTCGGGGTATGCCGGATTATGGTTATAATTAACAAGTGTTCAATCGCCGCTACTTTGGCTTAGATATATAGTTGACATATTCTTTATTTGGGACCATTCTGAGCAAAATCTAAATAAATTAATTCAGTCTGCCAACGAATAACACTCAACTATTACATTTACACACATATATTCAAGGGATAAAGTGACATTTTTAGATCTTGGTGTTATTAAAACAGACAATGGGTCCGTTTTAACAACTGTTCATACGAAAACAATAAAGACACACACCAATATTTACATTTTAAATCAGATCACCCCAAAACATGTAAAAAAAGAAAAAAAAGAAAAAAGTAATTCCATTCAATCAAACTAAAAGGTACACCCGAATCATTTCGAACAGTGGCACGTTACAAACTGAATTAAAAAGTTTGAGAAAGAAAACCCCCCACTTCTTAAATTGACTTTACCCTCCTCCCATTGTAGATAACGCTATAGGAAAAACCATAACTGGAGCCAACGAAAAGCATATAGAATCACCTGCATCTACTTTTGAACAACAAAAAAACCCCAACCAAACAAAGCAAAACAAAACAAAAAAACATTTCGTCGTAACATACAACCCATTCCTACCAAATATTGGTCACATATTACACAGGTATTGGGGAATTGTCGAACAGTCACGTAAAGTCAAAGTACTAGCACAAAGCAAACCAATTGTTGCTTTTAAAAGACCCCCTCGGTCTTAAAGACATGCTTGTCCATTCTAAACTACAATCTAATGATGTTAATAAACAGCTAAACAGCACTCTACATTAAAGGCATATTGTCACAGACCGTTGACCTATTAAATGGCCTAACAAAGTATTACCTAACAATATATAAATTTGATATGTTCCTAAATATACTTTATTCTACCATCTACGTAGCCATCATACTCCACTTATTAATGATATTTCATTAAAAAAAAAAAATTGAATTATGGCAATGGTCTATAATTCAAAAACTAATATTGCCAACAAGGTTGACATGAATTTCACTCCATCGTGGTTCAGTTAAGGTGATAGGTTAGCTAAATTTGGTTTCCAAATATTAATGTAATTTTCATTTATTATCCATTTTTAGAGAAATAAGTTTCTTAAATCTGTGACAGCATGCCTTTAAAATGTGGCAAAAATAAATGTAAAAATGACAAATTCTTTGAAAAAAAAACACATTTTAAAAGCAGTCAAATTGGACGTGCTGTTATTCAAATGTTATTTATCTTATAATTTGCAAACAAATGCGGTATGATATATATAGGACAAACAGGGGGTAGGCTGTCTTTACGAATTATTGTAAACTGATGGCGAGTGTGTTCTGTTTTGTGATTGGTTAATTAATTAATAACGTCATTAGAAAGTGACGTCAGTAACAAGTGGAACAGGCGAAGTTGACGATTCAAGGGTCAACAGTTAGGTTATAGCCAGGTATTTATTTTTAAGAAATACCAAATATACAGTTAGTCCGTAGAAAAACGATTCACTTTACAATTGACATAATTATATAGAATTTTTGGATTTGCGGGTGTTATTGTCTATTTGATGCCCTCAGATATTTCATTTTTGACCCCAGGCTAAAGTCTTCGGTCAAAAATTACATTTGCGAGATCAAATAGACAATAACACCTGCAAATCTAAAAACGCCATATGGTTTATCTCCTAAATGAACATCGTAGCTACATCAAGTTATATCCAGGTAAATCTACCTTGTAAACTGATGGCGAGTGTGTTCTGTATTGTATTGTTTATTACATTATTTTTCCGGGATCAAATGAAACTAACATCCTGAAAACTAATGACGGCAAATTTTCTATGCATTAACCTGCTAAATGTAGACTACTTTTGTATCCAATTACAGATCCTGAGCATGATGAAAAAATGATATTAATAGAAATAAGAATGTATAATTAACTTGTTTGTCTTAACGACATCAGGATATAATCAGATGCGTAGCGTGATCTGGACCTGGGTGTGTGTGTGTGTGTTCGAATATGAACCAAGTGGACCTTTTTCTATTTTGTTTTTGCACCACCCGAAACTATATTTATAAACCTGTATGTTTTAGTACTGAAAGCGGACCAAGTGTGTGGGGGGGGGGGGGGGGGGGGGGGGGGGGGGGGGGGGTGGTCTATGGTCTAACACGTCTTAGTCCAACCGGTGGAACTATAGGTTTCATTTCCGTCCTTCTGTCTGTCTGTCTGTCAGTCTGTCCGTCCGTTCGTTCGTTCGTCCGTCTGCATGTCCCACATATAGTTTTCCAAATGTTTTTTCCACAATTCCTCAAGATATTGACCTGATATTGTGTGCATAGTTTTATCACGTATTGTTATAGATAAAGGTTGACTTTCATAGTGTTTTACCAATTTTTGACAGGGTTATGGCCATTGAATTTGGGAGATATGAAAATTAGTTTTCCGGACTTGTTTTTATGCTTCATGATATTGAGCTGAAATTCTGTGTATGGCTTTATCATATACTGATACAGACCAAGTCTAATTTTCATGGCGGTTAACCAATATTTCACATAGTTATGGCCTTTGAACCCAAGAAACTCTAAACTTTGAAGGGAACATGTATTAAGTTGAAAGTACTCTCAGAATGCTTTTTACAACCACTGTTTCTACTGACAGAACATGATGACGAATAAAGCATTCATATCCTGTTACTAGAAGGATATGACTTTTGACGTCTCTCTTGTGACGTCACACACATAGCTACATTACAAAATCGCTCATTTGACATCTAGCTCATTGTACAATGTGGTTGAAATAACAGAAATAATAGCTTTTCCCCTTAAAGGGACATTCCCGAGTTTGCTGCATTGTAAGATGTTTCCGACTAATAAAATATTTCTACGATTAAACTTGCATATTTAATATATTATCTTGTTTAGAATATCAGTGTCTGTATATTCAATGTGTTTCTGGTCCTCTCAATATTTGTAAGAAGCCCAAACTGGAGTTTGTCTTCAAATAATTTCGTAAGTACGAAAAAATCTTTTTTAAGAAATAAAATGAAATTTAACCTAATACAAATATTAGAACGACCAGAAACACGTTTAATATACAGCCACTAATATTTTATGCAGAAAAAAATATATTTGATATGCAATTACAGTCGTTAAAAAGTCTATTAGTCGATAACATCTTAAACATTGCAGCAAACTCAGGAATGTCCCTTTAATTTTTCATGTTCTGCAAGATAAAGATAATAACTAGCTAATGACGTCGGATATCTGCTTTATCCTGTTCAGAGCCTCATGAAATTTCCCATTCTTACCGTCACAGAATAAAGTAGATATCCGACGTCATTAACTAATTATTCTCTATGTCTTCTTCCTTTTGACACTAATTCTGATAAACGGTTGAGGGAAGATAAAGGTTATTTCTAGCGGGACGGGACCCAGTAGTAAAGCGCTCGTCTGATGCGCGGTCGGTCTAGGATCGATTCCCGTCGGTGGAACCATTGACCTATTTCTAGTTACAGCCAGTGCACCACGACTGCCATATCGAAAGCTGTAGTATGTGCTATCATGTCATATAAAACATCCTTTGCTACTAATGGACAGATGTAGCGGGTTTCCTCTCTAAGACTATGTTAAAATTACCAAATGTTTGACATCCAATAGCTGATGATTAATAAATCAATGTGCTCTAGTGATGCCATTAAACAAAAACAAAACTTAGCTCCCCTTAACATGTGAATTTATAAACTATCAATATGGCAAATAAACACTCCCCTCAATGTTTCTCCCGGCAAGACCTAACCATAAAAAATACCAGAAGTACTGTAAACGCACGTACGCTGAGAAGTAGCGGTTATTGAATTGAATTCTAGTCTGTTTTTAAGGATATTTCCTGCTTTAACGCCGCAGACTTTTGTTTCACTCAGTTGTAACTTTATCCAAATGAGTTACAGGTTTGTAGATTAACTAAACTTAGTGTCCATTTTGTACGAGTTGAAACTAGGGTCTGCGCCTTTAAAACCAATAAGTACTACGGTTTTAAGATGTATAAATGTTTTTACCTTTCTTTTCACTGCTGTGAAAACTATTTTCCATAAAACTAGTTCTGAATATTATATACCTTTTTAAAGCTGATTGGAAACTGTGAGCGACGACTGCATTCACTCCTGGATTGTCGAGACTTTATTTCTAGAACAAATAACAAGAATAAAATCATAAATATACATATATTGAATGACCAACGAACGACGTGCAACCATTTTTAAACTTATCTTAAAAAAAAAAAAAGCCAACCGAAAAAGAAAAGAAAAAAGACGCACACCGTATAATATTATATTGAAAGCAGTCATATAGTGCTTTCTTCTGTTTTTATACCCAACCTAAGTAAGCTACCCTACCCTACCCACACTACATACTACCAAACATTAGCTTAGTAGGGATCTTTTATTTGCGCTTCCCACAGGCAGGATAGCACAAACCATGGCCTTTGTTGAACTAGTTATGGATCACTGGTCGGTGCAAGTGGTTTACACCTATCCATTGATCCTTGCGGAGCACTCACTCAGGGTTTGGAGTCGGTATCTGGATTAAAAATCCCATGCCTCGACTGGGATTCGAACCCAGTACCTACCAGCCTGTAGACCGATGGCCTAACCACGACGCCACCGAGGCCGGTTTGAAGCTGGAGAGGCTAGAGTATGCATTCCCGCCAAGTTGAGCCTGAGCTTGAGCTATTTATGCATATCCCTGTACATACCACTGGGGTTTCAGGCATATCCATCCCGGGTCCGGTCTCTGGCATGGGCAGGGATCGAACCTCGACAGAGCACATTGATTAATTAATCATCGGCTATTGGATGTCAAACATTAACCAATTCTGACACGTAGTCATCAGAGGTAACCCGCAACATTTTTCCTAATGAAGAAAGGGATCTTTTATATGCACTTTCCACAGACCGGAAATCACATACCACGGCCTTTGACCAGTTGTGGTACACTGGTTGGAACGAGAAAAAACCCCAATCAGTTGAATGAATCCATCGAGGTGGTTCGATCCTGCGACGCAAGCACTTCAGGCGAGCACTCAACCGACTGAGCTAAATCCCGCCTGGACAGGTTGATATAATAATTTATTATAATGGTCAGCACACGACTCGTGTCAATGCTATCAAACAAAGTGATGTATGGGTATGGAAAATGTTTGGCGTGTTTCAATCAGAAATCAGAAGCACGCTTTTAGTGGACACAACCTCTAGTTTTATCAACGACAGATAAAGTAGTCTTTAATATCGGTTGGGTGTTTGTTTTTTGTTGTTGTTGTTGTTGATTTATGGGGGTTTTCCCGTATATTTGTATTTAGCGTGTTGTGGCTGTTGCCTGTGTCATATAGGGTGGGAGCTTGCTAGTCAAATCAGCCAGTTATAACTGAAATCTCTCCTCGCGTGGCGCACCAGTACTAATTATCGAGACTGATTGCAGACGAGCCAGGGCCCCGTTCCACGAAGCGAACTTAGCCCTAAGATCAACTTAAGTGCATAGGGTAGCTATGCGGTTAAGGTAATCTTAGTGCTAAGATCGCTTCGTAGAACGGGCCCCAGGAGCTGCAATAAGTGTTAAGGAGACATGCAGTATATGTGCATGTATAATATTAAAAAAGTAGGGGAACTCTAATAAGAATTTACTATTGCCAAAATTGTAAGGTATATTACCTGTGAAAAATGGTTATATGATAATAGTGAATGGCAAACATTATAACCGGTAGTTCAGTATTACAGTATGTTTTATGACCACCAAAGATCTTGAAGGACGATTGGGGTCAGAAGTGAAATTTGAAAGTTAATTGGGTTTTTATCAGTAAATCGCAAATTCAAACAATAAAAATTACTAAAAACAAAACAATAACAACAGCTGTATGATCAACAGAATGAAAAAGATTGACAGAAATAATGTTCCACACACAGTGATTAATCGACCTTCCTGGAAATTGTCAAAATCGTGAATAACACCTCACGCACGTGTACGGGGAAAATAGTTTGACACCCAATAGCCGATGTATTTTTCGTGCTGGGGTGTCGTTAAACATTCATTCATTCATTCATTCGTGTACGGGGCAACTGCGTGATGCATATGCAAACTATGGAATGTGTTTCGGTGTGTTGATAAACCGACCTGAATATTCTTTACTAGGATGTCTGTGGTCAAAATGTATGTTTTAATATTTCAGGTTCCCCTACTGGTTTTTTTGTGGGTTTTTTTAAGAGTATATAATAAACCAGCTATAGACCATTACCTACCTACCTGTATTTTAGGCGTCGATATTAGGACTATCGATAATCAATGACAGACAGACAGACAAGACAGACAGTGATGATTAGTGTTATACAAATGCGAACGACAAAACCTGTTATCCGTTATCAAGACCGTACCTCTGCACAATGCAGAGTTGAAGAGGTATTTGGCAAAATAGTGCCGGATTCAATGAATCTCTATCTAGTGCCTCGTCTACAGGATTCGATGTTTAATGAAAATGCTGAAGTACATAAATTAAAACCGACCTTGGTGGTGTAGTCTGACATGACTGAAATGCGTGTGACTGTATTCCTTCTAAATTCACTAGCATAGAAAGCGAGGGTGGGGTGGGGTAGTTGGAGGGCAAGGGGGAATGTACCCTCCCTCCTCACACACACTTTTTATGATCCAGTAGCAGCAGCGATGTATATATATATATATATATATATATATATATATATATATATATATATATATATACTCTTCCAAAAAAGCAGGGGAACCTGAAATATCAACTATTAGACCGAACCTACGATGAGCGTCTACGGGCTATTGGCATGCTGCAAATGGGCAGAAGTCAGCGTGAAGTGGCCAACATCTTCAATGTTTCGACGTTAGTGATTAGCAGACTATGGAACAGGTACCAACAAACCCAAAATGTTGACGATCGACCCCGTTCAGGTCGTCCCAAGGCAACGACAGGAGTACAGGATCGATTCATCCGTAATCGAGCTCTAAGAAATCGAGCTCAAACGGCAAATCAAATTGTTGCAAAACTTCATCTGGCTATTGGTGTCCCAGTTACGGGTCAGATGATTAGAAATCGTCTTCATGCAACCCATCTTCATGTTCGACGGCCCCGGGTTGTGCCTACCTTGACAAATCGTCACATTGCCCACATACGTGAATGGTGTATAGGGAGCGTCAGAACTGGGGTATTCGTCGCTGGTCACGTGTCATGTTTTCAGATAAGTCCCTATTCACTTTGGACTTCCTTGACAGGCATGGTCGGCCAACGTCACAATGCGATTTCATGACAGATTTGGCGGTGGATCGGTTATGGTGTGGGGTGGTATCACTATGACTGACAGAAACCCCTTCCATATTGTGCAATGAAGGGTCACTGGGCAGTACTACCGGGACAACACACTGACACCCTTTGTCGTCCAGTTTGCTAGGCGTGTAGGTTGACGTTTTTTTTCTTTCAACACGACAATGCCCGTGCTCACCGTGCACGAATCGTCTATTCTCACTTCCAGCAGCACAACATCTATAGAATGCCATGGCCAGCAATGAGCCCAGACCTTTCCCCCACTGAACACGTCTGGGACATGATAGAGAGACGTGTGCTTCAACGTTAAAGACCGCCGACCATGTTAGCGGAACTTGGTCAGGCGCTGCAAGAGGAGTGGGACAGACTCCCTCAAATGGCCATTGGGGGACTCATACGCAGTATTCCTCGTCAACTGAATGAATGTCTGACACATCGTGACGGTATCACCCACTACTGATATAAAAAAAAACCCGTCAACTTTCAAATTTCACTTCTGACCCCAATCGTCCTTCAAGATCTTTGGTCGTCATAAAACCTACTGTAATACTGAACTACCGGTTGTAATGTTTACCCAATTAATTCACTATTATCATATAACCATTCCCCACAGCTAATATACCTTACAAGTTTCGCAATTGTAAATTCTTATCAGAGTTCCCCTACGTTTTGTGAAGAGTATATGTATGTATGTATGTATGTATGTATATGTATATGTATATGTGTATGTATATGTGTGTGTACACACACACACACACACTTTTTGGCACCTTCCTACACCACTGAAATTATATACAACCCTTCCCCCTTTATAATACATTCTAATCCACATAGTTATTCTAAAATCATAATGTATACTCTATAATACTGCTGGATATTCTATATAGCACATACATTATAATACACAAAAAATAATAATGTATACTAGCGTATTAAGTATCTGGGCCTGCGCTTATAAAACATTAAATTCTAGACTCAATCTCTAATGACGTCTCACGCATACAATTTGTATGGCGTTGCCATGACGATAAAGTCTCCAACTCTGAGTCTGGAATCAAAAGGTTTTATAACCACTGTGCCAGAACTGATTTCAATAATACTTTTTTAATTATAGCATTAAAACTAATAAAGAATAAATGGTAAGAAAACATGTTTTGGTTGATGAATTATAATATTAATCACATACTTACGTTCTTCTAGCGAACAACAAAACAGTGAGCGATTTGAACTGTGTAACTGTTAAAACGACGAAACTGTTTGAATTGCTGGAAGGTGATGATTAAAATAAACAAAAGCAGATCTGCAGTTTAGTACTCGTTAGTAACACACTACGTCATTAGTATATGTGCACACACCTGGTTCCTGCTCTTCGTCGGACGGGTGATTTGAAAAGTCATTATACATCCCGGCACTGATAACAAAACACAACACGCATGCATTTAGTGTGTCAACACGAAACACATAAATGAAAAGAAAAAACCCAGCCTTCCCCACCCCCCACCCCACTCCAACAACCACAAACAAAAAAAACACCCCCCCCCCCCCCCACACACACACACACAAAAATCAACAACCAAAAAACAAAAACAAAAACCAAACAAACAACAAAACAAAACAAACAAACAAAAAACAAGGAAAGAACAAGGAAACAAGACCTGAAATATTAACACCGTATCACATACATAAAATATATCTTCATATCACACTAGATCGGCGTACTCTGTGTAACACGTTAACCAATCATTATGAAACCACCCCATAGCAATATTCTCAAACTCTACGGTCAAAATGATCATGACTTAATTTTAAAACGATGCCAACAACATTAAATAAATAAATAAATAAATAAATAGAAAACAAAATAACAGAGGAAATTAACCTTACGGTAAGTTCTGTTACAATAAAATTAATAAGGAAGATGATTTCAAGGTGAAAAAAAAAAAGTCTGATGTATTAAATCTGTTAAACAAAATATAAGGTCTAAAAATAATTATGCAGAATTGCTTGAACCTTTTCTGCGTCCATTCTGGACTGGTATAATTGTATTATTATATTATATATGTAGAACTGCTGTATTATTATATTGCACATGCTGTAACTATGTGCTCATGTATCACTTATGTCATCTGAGTGTAAATCAAGATGTGTTCTGTTCTGTTCTATAATTATATCCAGTAACTACAGCTGTTCACAGAAAGAAACGTCTTGATATCAAACAGCTGTACGCGTAATTAAGTTTATCTTAAAAGAAATTGCGCCAAAGAAATGCATTAAACTGTAATTATAAAATGTCTTCTGTTTGCGTGAATAAACGACTCTAAACATGTTCTGATCACAAGAGTAAACACTGAACAGATTGGTTTTAATTAAAGCGGAATACAGTGGGTGAACACGACCTTGTGTACTAACCACAAATTGCCGCTATTAGTAAACTTTGAAAAAAACATCGCCATCAAATCATTTCTCTTTCATCTTCGTCCAACTGAACAAGACGTTTATTAAAGTTAAAAATATTTGATATTATTCGTACACTAAATTTGTGGTATTTTATGTGAATATTATATAAATAAAATAACTTCTATGATGAAAACCTGTTTTGTGAAGCAATGTTTTATGGCCTGAACTCTCAACACAACTAAGCATTTCTGTATTTTAATGAGGCAATACTTTTTTCATTCTGACATTACAGTATACAAATGTAACAACAAAAACGGCATTTATTTTGTTAAGAAAAAAAAGAGCTAAATTCAGAGATTATTTCTTTTCTAAAAATAAACCAAAAACCAATAACCAACCGAGACACTATACAGTGTTCTTATGTGTAAGATGAAGATACATTTGACGTATTACTACTCAGCACGTAGGAGGTATGCACAACGATGCTCGCCTTGTAAAAAGTAACATTTGGAACGAAAAAATAGAACGGGGCCTTAGCTAATGGTTTACTACGGAGTGATGAGATTGACATGTGAATGAATGATTGAACGAATGAATGAATGAATGAATAAAAGATGGATGGATGAATGAATAGATGGATCGACTGATGCATGGATGGCTGGATTGATGGAATAGCTAGAAGAGCTACATTTAGTTGTATTTCATAATAATATTTGTATAGTGTATGAAACTATGTTTGTAAATAGTTACCATAATTTATTTATGGGACATTAATATATTACGATCGTGTTTTGGCCTTGCGATTTTCGACTTTATTTAATTCCCAGATTCCTGTGCATATAAAAGCTATGACACAAAGTTGACATTAATATTATTGATGTAAATATTTCCTCAATTGCAAAGTGTGTATACTTACACACTGAAAACATCGCATGGGCTCATAAATAAACGTGGGAAAAAATTCCGCTTTATTGACTGTTATAACATGGTTGCCGGGATTGACCTTGCCCTTCAGTAAAGTTTATTTTCCTCCAAAACTTGTACGATCGATTAGGTATTTTCTTAGTTAAACGTATTCTAATATTGTTTGTACATTATGACAAATCATTTTATTAATTAATTGAGATAATAACTGTAAAACTGATTACTGTAATATTAGTGTTTTAGGAACTATATCCTTGTACGCTGAGAACCTGTTTATGCATACAGGTTGCTAAGGTATAATATATCGGTACACACTGTTTGTAAACAACAGTATAAAAATGCTGTTTTTATAATATCCCCAAAGGCTTTTTCATTAAAAGTATTTTGTATTGAAATTAAACCAAAAAAGAAATTGTGTAGTGATAGTCTCATGTTTATGCACATTAGAATTTGTTTGTATTATTAGCTTGAATTCCCAATGTATTTGCAATCCACAATAGCGTGTTTCTGTGCCTGGTCAATAATGTCGTTTTTTATAAATATTCTAAAGGCTTTTTCTGTGAAATTGTTTTACGCTAATTTTATAATAAAAAAGCAACTAAGAAATGTTAGTTTTCTGTTTATGCACTTTAGAAATTTCCAGTATTAATTATTTCAAGTTTGTAATGCTTTTGCTGCGAGCTAAACTGGCGTATTTATAAAAGTTGAAGTTTCTCAGGATCTAGAGTGTGCATTTACAAACTGTAAATTGCAAACGGAAGCTGGACCAAAAAGCAACTACTTTAATTATTGAGCAATAGTGTGCATAACGTAATTATTAAATGAAATGATATTTATTTTGTAACGGTAGCGTGGCGTAATTTCTGATTGGCTGTTATGACGTCACGTGGTATTTATGAAAAATGGACGTCAACGGTAACCCCCCCCCCCCTTGTATTTCATTATAATCCAAGGATGGGGGGGGGGATGGGTGGCTTTGATTAGCTGTTGGTTTACACTAGAGTAGAGACTTAGGACATTAGGAACAACCTTAACACCAAACTAGGGTTTTACAAACAGACTGCACGCACAACCGCAACAGTACATATGGTGCATTGACTAAGCTTAATGATAACAATGCACCCGCCCACAATTAATGGCCCAGCACGTACTCTAATAAGGAGCTGGGCAAAAGAATATCGGCCTCCCAATCCCAAATACTTGCTGCTGGTGGACTACTTGGGCACTTGGTGACACTGAAGAGGAGGACGCCTTCAAGACGACAAGATCAACAAAAAAACCCGGGACAACCAATACCAATACCAATATTTATTTACATGCTCATATACCACTAGAGTTTCGACCATGTCTGTCCCGGGCCCGATCTCTGGATAGCCAGTGATATGGTCCGTCCCGGGACAACACGGCGCCTTACCTACCGGTGTATATACACAAATTGCACGAGTCTCCCCTGGGTTGTCATGCCACGACCAGAAGCTGTCGGGCCCTTTCTAAGGGCACTATGGGCAACCTAGGGTGACACCCCAGCATTAAATAGGTTTAATTAACGAGCTACTCTCGACTCACTAAAATCAAAACCTATGTTAGCTCTTGATCTTTCTTTTTTGATCGACCGTTCAAAATTGCGCCAAATTTCCTTAATCAAAATTGCGCACCTTTTCTCTTTGATATTGTTTTTTTGCTCCTTTAAAATTCCATAGCACCACTACCTACCCCCCCCCCCCCCCCCCCCCCCCCCCACCACCCACCCTGCTTGTTACCGACAACGATCGGGCTGCTGGTACTCCCTTGCACCTGCCAGTGCAGGCGGTCCCTCCTCCTTCCCACGCCGCCTTTCTTGTCCTGGGCGGAGGAGCCGGCCAAGGCCGGCTCTTATGCCCAGGACAGGCGTGCGCTACAACAGCTTGCTCTGAATGTGCACGTAAAGCCCTATGACCTGACCTAACCGTTTGGTGTTCTGAGTGAATAAAGTTCTGTTCTGTTCTGCTGTTTTCACTCGATCGCGGTCTGACCAGCAGACATTAAAGTCATGTCCCCTTGTTCAACTTTATTACATCACATACATTTAAATTGACACTGGAATAATTTTAATTTGTATTTTTAAAGAAAATTTTATTAACTTACTATCTCTATTTAATTAACTTGTTTTATGGAAGTAATATTTATAAGCAACTGCAAGCTGTTTACATTTTTTGGAGATACAGTTCTCACTGGTTTAATATAACTAGTGCTGAAAGGAAGAGATCTATCTGAGGGAAATTTACCCGCGAACATTAACTTCATTTTCATTTAAGAATACAGTGTGCACATCGTTTTTTTCGGTTCATACTTGCATGAACCAAAACATTATTGCGGTCAAATCTTATAATTAAATTTATATGCATACTTTAACAATACATAACTGAATTTATTTTGTTTAGCTTTAAATACGCCTGTAGTATTGTTTGTGTAAACTTCATTGATACTTATGTCGCATAAGAATGCGAACGTTCATTCAGTATTATTTGAATCAGGTGATTTTTTGTAAATGACGTCATTTCCTCTAGCTGCTGTGCATTTTCACGGATCATTTAGTTACATTGGAAGGAATTGTCCCATTCATGTTTAGTTTATGTTTTATGAAAGTGAACGAAGGGAACGTGTCTAACATTTATGCTGTTGGTGGAACCGTTTAATTTTCGCCAACAGCTGTAGAACATCGCTTATAAGTAAGTTACAGACGTGAAGTTTCCTACATGATTTCTTTGGCCACCGACCGAGTCTCATGTCATGATTAGCGAAGTGGTTTTTGTTTTGTTAAATCAATGCGTATAGATCTACACGTCTACTCTGCTATAGCATTTTCCATTAATTTATCGTATACATTTTTTTTTGTATTGCTTTTGTAGCTTTCACGTGTGTTTTCTTCAAAGTATCTAAATATGATTGCTAGAATAATCCGGCTTGTTGCACAACAGTAGTGCGTATCGTGTGTGTGTGTGTGGGGGGGGGGGGGGGGGGGGGGTAGTAGGCGTGGCTTAAATGTTTTCGGTTCATCGAGATATGAACGAAAAATGGTAAGCACCTCTGGACCAATCAGATTGCCGTAAAGTGTATAGACGCAAAGAAAAATTTAATTATTTACTCATAACTTTTAAATAAATAAATTTATAATTCTGGAAAACTGAAAACTTCGTCTTTGTCATCTGTGAATGTTATTTATATTCTCTTGACATTGTTGATATCCTTGGGACGCGGCCACAACAATATATATATATATATATATATATATATATATATATATATATATACACACACACACACACTATATATATATATATATATATATATATATATATATATATATATATATGATGTAATGTGGCATATATTATGATAGGATATAATATAATATATGATGCGATGTGATCGGATATATAATGTGATGATATTCGATGTGATGCGATGCGATGCGATATATGGTTGCTGATATATAATGTCATATCATGTCATGTGATATGTAATGTCCTATCATGTCCAGTGATATCATATCATGTAATTTGATATATGCATATGATGTGATGCCATGATGTTATATATGATGTGATGTGATATAAAATCGGCATTCATTCATCTATCGGAGGGGGTGGGGTGGGTGGGATGATTGTGTTGAATGAATGAGAGAGAGTTATTTCTTTTTACCTTCGTTTCTCCATTAGCTAAGGCTCAAGGCAGGGGAAGAGGACAAACATAACGAGGGGGTGTTCCAGAAAACATCACTTGGGATATTATTTTTATTAACAATGACCCGTAAAATAAAAGTTTATAATTTCAATTTGTTTAAAACATAATAATATATTCGAGTAAACTGACAACCACCCTCATACAGATCGCACCCTACAAGTCGTGTTCTGACACCACCGCCCGTGTGATGTAATCTGGAACCTCCCTAATGCTGTTAGGAGAAAAGGCATGCATCTGTGAACGCACTGAATACCTCTGAGTGTTTCACCAGCATTGGGGCGAGCGCCAAAACGAGTCCAGTCTGCGACGGGAGCTATCCTTATCACGTAACAATATTAGAATGAGGAATATTAAAGAGACACTGCCACGAAGACGTACTTCATAAACGTGCATTTAACATACAAAACTATAGAGATTTGTTTTTTAATTTATTACATGAAATGATAATAATGTTTTCTGCACCGTAAGCTTTTAGATTGATTGTAAGTTTAAGGCGGGACGTAGTCCAGTGGTAAAGCGATCGGTTTAAGGTCGATCCGCGTCGGTAGGCCCCATTGGGCTATTTCTCGTTCCAACGAGTGTACCACGACTGTATATCAAAGGCCGTGGTATGTGATATCCTGTCTGTGTGATGGTGCATATAAAACATCCCTTGCAACTAATGGGGGAAATGTAGCAAGTTTCCTCTTAAGACGATATGCCAAAATTACAAATAGTGGACGATTAATAAATCAATGAGATCTAGTGGTGTCGTTAAATAAAATAAACTTTAACTTTAAAGGGACTGAAGCCATCGGTAGACGTGAGGAAATTAAGTGGTGTAAGCGATCGGTAGACGTGAGGAAATTAATTGGGGTAAGCGATCGGTAGACGTGAGGAAATTAAGTAGGGTAAGCGTTCGGTAGACGTGAGGAACTTAAGTAGGGTAAGGGATCGGTAGACGTGAGGAAATTAATTGGGGTAAGCGTTCTTTAGACGTGAGGAAATTAAGTAGGGTAAGCGATCAGTAGACGTGAGGAATTTAAGTAGGGTAAGCGTTCGATAGACGTGAGGAAATTAATTGGGGTAAGCGTTCGGTAGACGTGAGGAAATTAAGTGGGGTAAGCGATCGGTAGAAGTGAGGAAATTAAGTAGGGTAAGCGATCGGTAGACGTGAGGACATTAAGTAGAGGAAGCTATCGGTACACGCGAGGACAGGAAGTGGGAAAGAGACCACGTTTGGTATCGATTGACAAAGCGGTAAACAGGCGAGCCATCAACACTTTAGAACTCACCATCATTTAGAATTAGTGGAAACACAATCTTTACCACGCATTGACGTTAAGTGGTTAATAACATATATATGTGCCAATACAATATACACCACCATGACATGCATTTTAAATACAAATTAATATGTGCATGAAAGATAACATAATTTAGCAATGAAAATAAAACTAAAGGTTATATTTGTCTAACGTTATTTCTGCACATTAAAACAAAAAATGCATTATAATTTGTAAAACATCAAACAGTTTGAAGGGCGTAGTTAAAAATGTGCAGGGGTGTACTTAAACAAATATTCCTTACGTTTTCTTCCATTACTGATTAATAAAACATTTGCTTTCTTTCATTACCTAATTATTAAAGAGACTTTCCGGAGTTTCCTGCCACTGTGGCACGTTTCCGATTAACAGAGCCTTTTAAACGACTAAAATGACATACATTTACTTGTTAGAATATCAGTTTCTGTATATTTAATGAGTTTCAGGTCGTCCTAACGTTTGTAGCAGCTGACACAGAATTTCACTTACAAATAATGTCGTACGTTCGAAAAATATATAAATTAGGAAATATAATGAAATTTGAGCTACTACGGGTAGGTAGGTAGGCAGGTAGGCAGGTAGGTAGGTAGGTAACTGGTCTGACGTGCTCGTGTATCACAGGGCTTTTGAACAAAATAATAAATGTTTTATTTAACGACTCACTCAACACATTTTATTTACGGTTATATAGCGTCAGACATATGGTTAAGGACCACACATATATAGAGAGGAAACCCGCTGTCGCCACTTCATGGGCTACTCTTTTTCGATTACCAGCAAGGGATCTTTTATATGTACCATCCCACAGGCATGATAATACATACCACGGCCTTTGTTACACCAGTTGTGGAGCACTGGCTGGAACGAGAAATAGTCCAATAGGCCACCGACGGAGATCGATCCTAAACCGACCGGGCATCAGACGAGAGCTTTACCACTGGGCTACGTCCCGCCCCTTGGCTTTTGAACATGCCCATCACGAGTCCTGTCTCTGATAAGGGGCCTGACTATAGTCTCCACGAGTCCTGTCTCTGATAAGGGGTTTGACTATAGTCTCCACGAGTCCTGTCTCTGATAAGGGGCCTGACTATAGTCTCCACGAGTCCTGTCTCTGATAAGGGGTTTGACTATAGTCTCCACGAGTACTCGAGCACGGGCCGAGTCTAGCTAGACTCGAGTCTGTTCACAGGTTTCGAGTAATCCATGTTCAGCACTGGAACTAAGATGCGTAATGCTATTTTACTTTATTCCTTCTAAAGTCGCATTATCATATATCATCGGGTATTCGGGTCCGGGTCGAGTTTGACCCTCAATTACTCGAGTCCAATATTTTGGACTCGTGGAGGCCCCAAGCCTGACTCGGAACAGATTGAACTACTACAGACAGTAGTACGACCAGAAACACATTGAAGAAAATGCTTTATTTAACGACGCACTCAACACATTTTTATTTACGGTTATGTGGCGTCAGACATATGGTTAAGGACCACACAGATATTGAGAGAGCAAAACCCGCTGTCGCCACTTCATGGGCTACTCTTTTCCATCAGCAGCAAGGGATCTTTTATATGTATCATCCCACAGACAGGATAGTACAAACCACGGCCTTTGTCATACCAGTTGTGGAGCACTGGCTAGAAAGAAATAGCCAACAGGGATCGATCCTAAACCGACCGCGCATCAGGCAAGTGTTATACCACTAAGCTACGTCCTCCCCCCACCCCCCACCCCCCACCCCACACCTCTTCCCTAGAAACACATTGAATACATGTGTATACAGATACTGATATTCTAAACAAATGTATTTGGCATGTAATTTAAAGAGGCGTTCTCATTATGCGATTACTCGAACCGACTTGTCACATGCGATTTGTCGGCCCGACAAAAATCGTATCGTGTAAGACTGAAGACGTTCCGATTTAGGTGTTCTCACAGTATGATTCGATCACATGCCATGACAAGTCGGTGTTACTAATCGCATAATAAGAACGCACCTTTAGTCGTTAACAAAGCTGTTAGTCGGAAACATCTTAACAATGGAAACAAACTTGGGAAAGTCTCTTTAAAAATATATATATGTGTGACATGTTTATTTAATAAATATTGGTATTACTCAATCAAAGTGCCCTGCAGTGTAAAACTAGCTCTATAATACATCGGTGTTCGTATGAGTGCATGCAGATATAATATTACCATCCACCAATGTTAAATAAATACATGCACATGCATCCTACTCAGATTATGTCATGCACTCTAGTTTACCGTAAATCCTTTAATAAAGCCACTAAATAAATTGTGGACAAATTTGGTTTTGGTTTTGTTTAGAGTATTACTAATCGGATTTCCCACTGTCATCCGCTTTGTCAACTCCAGTTACTGTGGTAACCATGCTATAAGGTAAAAAGTAACAGAGTTCGAATATTTTTATTTTTTTTATCAACCACATATTGAAAAAAACAAAAAACTGTTTATTGTATTTTTTATAAAATATGTTTCAATTAACGTTTTTTTTTAAATATTTGGGTATGCTAAAGACTACACTGGCTTTTTTTTAATAGGATTTACGGTAATTAATATGTACTTCATTGAACTCGGGTACCATTTTTATTTAACAAATATATAACTCATTACAGTTCACCGTCCTTGTGTTACGTCACAGCCTTGACTAGGTTACTTAGGTTAGCG
This sequence comes from Gigantopelta aegis, assembly GCF_016097555.1. Taxonomy (NCBI): domain Eukaryota; kingdom Metazoa; phylum Mollusca; class Gastropoda; order Neomphalida; family Peltospiridae; genus Gigantopelta; species Gigantopelta aegis. The sequence goes on along the minus strand of NC_054707.1, from coordinate 75,831,524 downwards.
TACCTCATGTCAGATCGCGTGGTCCCGCAATGTGATTTGCTGAATTTGACTGATGATGCTAGCAGGTCGCGGGACGAGTCTACACCGACACTTTTGGCGCGGTATCGTCCTCGGACGTACACTTTGTTACCAGGTTTCGGTTTAAGGCTTTCATCCTGGAACGAAAAGGAGAAAATAACTTCTTCAGTTTAAGGCTTTCATCCTGGAATCAGTGAAAAGGAGAAAATAACTTCTTCAGTTGAAGGCTTTCATCCTGGAACGAAAAGGAGAAAATAATTTCTTCAATTTAAGGCTTTCATCCTGGAATCAGTGAAAAGGAGAAAATAACTTCTTCAGTTTAAGGCTTTCATCCTGGAAGGAAAAGGAGTATTAAAAAACAATTCTTCACGGCCATTTAGAGGTCCCTTCCCCTAAACAATTGCGAAAATGTAACCCTTCCTATTTTACTGCCACTCTAGCAAGGGCGGATCTAGAATTCCCGAGAGTAGAAAGAGAATTCTAGAAACGGACCACTTGAATCCCCGGGTAAGTAGCAGAAGGTTACTTCAGCCAAATCCTCTGAACATCCTGGTATTTACGCGAGATACGAAACTCCAAAATGTTACAAACGCAAAGTTGAAAATAGTTGTGTTTTAAAGGGAATGTAACGACTACTAACGAGTCTTCTGCCATTGTAACCTGTTTCAGGCTAACCATTAAAATTACACTTTAAATTAAAAAAAAAAAAATTAAACATCAGTGTCTCTATATCCAGTGTGTTTCTGATCGTCCTAATATAATGTTTGCAGTAGCTTAAACTTCTTATTTCCCAATATACATGTACACTTGTTTTCGTAAGTATGAAATTATTTGGAGATAAAATCTAGTTTCGATTACTACGAACATTAAGACGACCTGAAACACGTTTAATGTGCACACACCGATATTCTAAACAGGAAAAACCCAGCCCCCGTGGTGTCGTGTTCAAAACATTGGACATAAGGCTGGTAGGTACAGGGTTCGCAGCTCGGTACCGGCTCCCACCCAGAGCGAGTTTTAACGACTCAATGGGTAGGTGTAAGGCCACTACAACCCCTTCTCTCCCACTAACAATTAACAACTAACCCACTGTCCTGGACAAATAGCCCAGATAGCTGAAGTGTGTGCCTAGGAGAGCATGCTTGAACTTTAATCGGATATAAGCACGGAAATATGTTGAAATGAAATGAAATAAACAGAAAACTGGAGTGTATATGTAACAGTAATAGTAATTCTACTAGACCTGTTTCAATAGCGGCAAACTCAAAACAGTTTCTTTATTTCGTTTAGTTAACTAAGATATTTTTTTTTTTAATGAACAGTCGAGTATAATAACTAATGTCGACTAATCGACTAATACTTTGAGCCGTAACCATTTCTATAACCAAAGGGAACTATCTCGTTTTATGCTAATTTTGACAACTGTCCGAAAGATGTACACCCATGTCCCATGTCGGCGAACAATCTGTTCAGGCGCGAATACAGAGAGGGGGATTCGAGATTCAAACCTCTCCCCAACCCCCGCTTAAACAAATTTTCTTCTATGATTTTCAATATATTTTCTTGGAAGAGCATGACTTGACCCCCCACACCCACCCACCCACCCTCTATAACATTCGCTAGCCACACACAGCCTATACACCCTATCACTTTGCTAAAATTCCTGCACACGCACCAGCTGTCCATGAAAGATGTGTTCACACATTATATAAATATATATATATATATATATATATATATATATATATATATATATATATATATATATATATATAATACAGCCCTTACCTCAACCTGGAATCTGTGCAGTTTGACGGGTTTGTTGACCGTTCTCTCCACCCTGGCCACGGAGTCCCCGAAGCTGTTGTACCAGGCCTGTATGCGGTCCTCCAGCTCGGACAGGGCCTGGTCCCCGACCGTCAGTTGCAGCTCGTCACACCACTCGCACCGCCCTCTCTCTTCCGCCAGCTTCACCGAATCCATCCTCTCCGAGTGGCCGTACTCGTACTCGGCCGAGTTCGGAGCAGCGCTCTCGGCAGGAGCCGATCTAGACGTCATCGACGCAGTGGCGAACTCCCGCTGATTCTGGAAGGTATCCAAAATGGACGTGTCGATGTCAATGGAGGGGATTAATCCCCTTGCCATGTCGTCGAATAGGTTTCTCTTGCCCTGATTGAGAAGGTGAGACGGAGACCCACCGTCCTTTACCCCAGCCCCGGCAGCTCCAGCACCAACACCAGCGGTAGCAGCAGCGACGGCGGTAGCTGCAGTACTAGGTCCTCCTCCTCCTCCTCCTACTCCTCTGCGATCCTGGTGACGCATGGCCGCTCGCCTCTTTCTTTCCTTTTCTCGCATTCGAATGATGTAGAACACGCTCCCGGGACCGAACAGGTTCACGAGCGGCCCCCTCCTCAGACTGTCTATGGAAGTGTAGCACGTGCCAGACTTGGAGCAACTCGAAGACTGGTGGGAGTCTCTCATTTTGTTTGTCCTTTCCTTCTCGTCCAGGGTGTAGAGGAAGAACCGAAATAGCGGTAGCTTATCTTCGCTCAGGCGCTGGAAGTGCAGCGTTAGTTTCGTGTGTAGTATGTTTCTCATTATGTCTATGGTTAGAGGATTTCGTTTTTCGATGAGTCTGTCGTAGTTTTTCAAGCCTAGGAAAAAGATTTCAGCTTCTTGTGTGCAGATGATCGTTTCTGCGTAAGTCGGTAAACCCAACATCAGTTCCAAATCGCCTGCAAGAAAAGTAATTATTACCAGTATGATTAAACATATCTTGGTTCATATTAGTGTTATGTCCCACTAGAACACCAAGTGGGACCTGACACCTCGACGTCATACGACTGGCGCATACAACTTCACCGGAAAGACAGTCAAACCAGTTCAGGGGTATATATTAAAATCGATAATGGGTAATAAATAGAATATTAAACTTGCTAAAGCTCGTGACAATTGGAAATACGAAATGGAAGCTTGTTTTCTTTTGATTATAGTGATAGTTGTTGCATAACAAAAACGAAGACACACAAATAAACATGTAACGTGTACATATTACTCAAAAGAATTTAAGGGTCAGACGATATTTTCGACATTATTTTCTGAATGTCAATTATATTAGCTAGACCATAATGTCACGCATGGTATTGTTCCATTTTGATGAAAGTGGGTCTAAGCAACCCATAAATGAATTAAAATCCACGGTCATTGACACTGTCGACTAGTTCTAATGGCGAAAACATGCTTACATTTGCACGTAAATTAGGGCGAAAGCGAAAGGTCTGCTAAGTGCCCATAACTTGCTTTTTCACAAAGCGCTTCATTTGCACGCTTTGCACGTGTATTCCATATTCCCAGTGCTGAATTTCTGTATAATTGGAGCTTGTGTTCGTGTACGGTGCACACTCCAAATTCGATAATGGTACGACTTCAACTGACTATCGAAGATCGAGGAAGGGCTATTGCTTGGCTTCAGGATGGCAATACGCAAAGAAATGTTGCTCTGAGACTTGGTGTCAGTCAGAGTGTCGTTGGCCGACTGTGGCAACGGTACCAAGCAACGAATTCTGTTCGAAATCGTCCACGTTCGGGAAGACCCCGAAGCACTACAAATAGAGAGGACCTCTACATCACCAATATGGCTCTACGTCAACGCACAACCACTGCACGCCGATTACGTGACAATCTGCGGACTGCGACTGGAACTCAAGTGTCTGATCAAACCATACGCAATCGTCTGAGAGCCAATAATCTACGCTGCCGTCGCCAGGCTGTTCGACCACCACTCCTACCACGTCACAGAACGGCCAGACGTCACTGGTGCACGCTTCATCTGCGGTGGCAACGTGTTCAGTGGGGTCGAGTGATGTTCACTGATGAGTCCAGGTTTAGTCTCCAGTTCAACGACGGTCGGGTTTGTGTCTACAGACGTCCTGGGGAGCGCTTCGCTGACGTTAACGTTAGACGTCACCGGTTCGGTGGTGGCAGCGTCATGGTGTGGGGCGGCATCTCTATCCACCACAGGACCCCCCTCTATGTGGTGGATGGCAATCTGAATGGAATCCGCTATCTGAATGATCTGGGTCAACTTCTTATGGCAGAGTTGTATGCCATTCCCCAAGAGTTCTTCAGACGTCTGATCAACAGCATGAGGCAACGATGTGTCGAGTGTATTCGCGCCAGGGGTGGATTCACACACTATTAAACGAATGTTCTAATGTGTAAAACCATGTTTGACAACCTTCAACTTTGACAGCATGTCATGTGACTTTCTTGTATACAGTGACGTTTATTTGTGGTTTTTTGTAAATATGGAACAATAAATAAAAATGTTGGTGTAGTTTACATCATCAATCTAATACACTCTGAAACTTATTTGGTTATAAATTTTTGACCCTTAAATTCTTTTGAGTAGTATATATATAAATAATATAATAATCATCCAGACACACGCATACGGTACAATAACAATTTAACACATGTACATGGATGTACACACACACACACACACAGAGAGAGAGAGAGAGAGAGAGAGAGAGAGAGAGAGAGAGAGAGAGAGAGAGAGAGAGAGAGAGAGAGAGAGAGAGAGAGAGAGAGATTGAGAGAGAGAGATTAATGGTATCTAACAGACACGGATGAAGCATTCCATTTCTTACATATATATTCTGAAAAACTGAGGTTTGAAATACATACGACCGAGTCATCGTGTAGGAGCAGCCAATTGTATGTCTTTAAATTGGTAACATATGTGTGTTACTCCTATGTGATTTCATAAATATGCTATATGTTCTGGCCAACATGTGTCTTATGCCAGGCCAAAGTTGGCCAACTTTCTGCTCACACACCTTCTACGACTGTCCAGTTGTTAGTCTGAGCACTCTTACAACTCGATTCTTGGCGTGTAACCCATTAGTTGTTAATCTGAGCGCACCCGTCTTAAGTCGGGAGTTGTGGTAATTACAACGCCACCGTCGAGTTGGCCAACTAAGTGCTGTCAGTTGACAACCTGATCCTAGCATAATAAATACACTTCGTTTGCATACTAGACGTAGCTGCCTGTAGTTACGCGGTTTACCTATTATTTCTACAGCTCCTAGAAGACAAAGTTCGATGTATCGTTGATTTTCTTTCTTTGATTCATGTTGAGGAAGCTTTCTCTGAAATGTTGATTTTTTGTCTACCGTTTTCAAACTCTGTAAGCTCATTTCTCTGTTAAAAAAAAGGAGAAAGCCATCAATTCAGAGTCTTCAAACTCAATGTATCAAACCACAATTATTAACTTTATCTATTTCCGTGCTTCTATTCAATTGAAGTAACAGTTTATGTGCACTGGCCTGATCACACACTTAACTATCTCAGTCTGCTAAATACAAATTCAAAAAAAGAAGTTTTGTTTAACGACAACACTAGAGAACATTGATTAATGCATCATCATCTATTGAATGTCAAACATTTGATAATGCAGGGAAAACCCAAAACATTTTTCTATTAGCAGCAAGGGATCTTTTTTTACATGCACTATCCCACAGACAGGCCAGCACATACCATGAACTTTGAAATACTAGTCGAGAGGCACTGATTGGGACGGAAAAAAATCAATGGGTTTCCAGTACAGTGGACGAGAAATCGGTTTAGTGAACACGTCGCAACTGAGCTGTGGTCATACTTTGGACCAGCCTTGGTGATGTAATGGTTAAACTATCAGACGAATCGCCCTCGGTAGTATAGTGGTTATGCCATTGGTCTTGTGGCTGGTAGGTACTGGGTCCGTATCCCACCTTAGTCAATAGGGAATTTTTCATGCCAGTACCGGCTCCAGCTCAGAGTGAGTGCACCACTTGGCTCAATGGGTAGGTGTAAGGCCACATACACCGAGTTTCACCCTGTTCACAGGAGCAATTATGGGTGTGTTTCCCGAATGTATGGCCCCACGTGGAAGATGTTTACCCGGCATCCACTGCAGGTTCCGTGTACCCTGGGTTCCAGTGTTACCGAGATAGCTCAACTGACAGGAAGCATGGAACGCGTCCCTGCCAAGTAGTCCTATACTAAATGGGAAATACTGCGGCTTCACCATTTATCTCATCAATCACCATCCATGTTTGTAATGTCAAAAAAGTTACAGTTATTGTCCGAGTGTTAAATGTTTGTGGCGTTTTAAAACAAATAAAAACATATAATAAATAAAACATCGGACGTACTGTCAGTAAGTACTGGGGTCACATCTAGATACTGGCTATCATGTGAACTGAGTTTTAATGGCTCATTGACATATTGTATGGTCATTACACTAATGTCTGTCTCATTAACAATTAATCACTAACTACTATTCTTGAAAGAGTAGTCTTAATTATTGAGGACAATGTGCCTGAACATTAGTCGGTTAATAAGAACCAAAACAACAAAAGCACAAGAAGGAATAACAACACATTCTTGATAGGATCCAGTGCCGGTGTATGAACCTCAGGGATGGATCTAAGATTTATTATGGCAGGAGGCACAATTTACAAAGAGGGCACTTACTAGAATGTCGATTTTGTTTCCTTCTGGACACGAAGTAGAATGTAATATGTGCCAATTATGGAAGTACTTTATTGAATGAGCCACATAGTACCGTAACCCTGCCACTCCCCTACGTTTCTTTACTGTATTATTCATTTTTATGAAGTTTCTGGTCAAAATTGGTATACAGGGTTAAAAGGGTTAAATTTTGCCCCATTGTATTTCCTTGTATGAAAATTCTAATTATATAATATATTCTACTTGGCCATAAAGAAATATTAATATTTGCCTGCGTTTACAATTATACGTATGTTGTTGTGTGGGATTTTGGGGGTAAACCATATATATTCGTTACAAGTACATTTGGGATTTTATTACGGCATCCCAAAACCAAGCATAATCATTGAGCAATTGCAATGGTACCTGTTGATCTTCATTATGGGACGTGTCAAGTCACTTTTCTAGATCCGCGAAATTGGTTTTGGAAAAAGATTTGGATATTGTTCTACATTAAGGAAGGTTTCATTGACTTACTTCCTCAGAATGTCCCTAGCTTTCTCCTTTTCTCCCCGTCGGTGGGCACATTGAGCTATTTCTCGTTCCAGCCAGTGCACCACGACTGGTATATCAAAGGCCGTGGTATGTGCTATCCTGTCTGTGGGATGGTGCATATAAAAGAGTAGCCCATGAAGTGGCGACAGCAAGTTTCCTTTCTCAATATCTGTGTGGTCCTTAACCATGTGTCCGACGCCATATAACCGTAAATAAAATGTGCTGAGTTCGTCGTTAAATAAAACATTTCCATTCTTCCTTTCTTCTCCTTTTCTAAATCCGCGACATTTGATTTAGGATAAAGATCTGGATATTATTCTACATTAGAGAAGGTTTCATTGACTTACTTCCTTAGAATGTCCCTAGCTTTCTCCTTTTCTAGATCCGCGACATTTGATTTGGGATAAAGATCTGGATATTGTTCTGAATGTAAGCTTGCATCAATCACAACCTTAACCTGCCCACTGCAAAACAAAACAGAAAAAAACTAAAACATCATCACGTCATTACAACTTTATCAAATGGTGTCTCAAGCCCCATTATGAGAGGGTCCAGTGAGAGTTAAAATTTCAGAAAAATGTTTAGAGTTAACTTTATGTGTGGCGTTAGTTATGATATTGTAACGGAAACTTTTGCCTACGTCTCAGTTTACCAGCCGCACAGAAGACGTTGTCGAAGTCAGTGCTACATTATCGAATCGCGTGTGTGTGTGTGTGTGTGTGTGTGTGTGTGTGTGTGTGTGTGTGTGTGTGTGTGTGTGTTTGTTTGTTTGTGCGTGCATATGTGTGTTTGTTTGTGTCTGTGAGAGAGAGAGAGAGAGAGAGAGAGAGAGAGAGAGAGAGAGAGAGAGAGAGAGAGGAGCGAGTAACATTGATAGAATCGGAGACAAAACAAGAAAGATAGAGAGCAAGCGAAAGAGACACAGAAACAGAGTTTGAGAGAGAAGAAAAAAACAGTGACATACAGATAGACAAAAAGAAGGCCTATTATTATTATTGTCACAGTCAATACCCTACTAACCTAATAACAAAATAAAGTCCCTCTACTGGATTCGTTTGCTTTATGATGACGTCCTCGAACTTGAGATTGCTTTTCACAAGACTCATGGCCATCATCTTCTTATACTTGGGCTGCCAGTGCTGAAACAGCGGGTAGTTGTCGACGAAGGTCTTCTTTTTTTCGTATTCGTGCGCCTGGTAGGTAAGCAGCGACCGGTTGTACAGGTCACGATTCACAACGAGAAGGTGCGTCAGTTCGTTGGCGATGATCGTAGCATTCCGGACCGAATCGGTCCTGATCAGTGCTAGCTCGCCGAAAGACTTACCGGCGGCTGTTGATGGTAAAACAGAAATATCAGTTCATTAACTGTAGACACCATCTATCTATCTATGTATCTATCTATGTATGTATGTATCTATCTATGTATGTATCTATCTATCTATGTATCTATCTATCTATGTTGTTGTTGGGTTTCTCTCTCTCTCTCTCTCTCTCTCTCTCTCTCTCTCTCTCTCTCTCTCTCTCTCTCTCTCTCTCTCTCTCTCTCTATATATATATATATATATATATATATATATATATATGTTTGTCTCTCTAATAAACTCACCCCATATCTACCACACTAATTTCTTAAGATTAGAAGTCTTACCTATTCTGCCGATGTAATTTCCGTACTTGGTTCTGTCGAGATTCTGCACTGAAAGTCCCTTGCCGATATTCAGCGGCTTCATGGCGGAGAACGACGGCTTCTTCTCCCTGACCCTCACCCGAACGTCGTCCTCCGGGTCTTCATCGTACAGGTTCGTGTTGATGTAGATAGCAACACTACCCGTGAGTATGATGTAAAAACTGAAAATAGTAACACTACCCTTGAGTATGATATAAAAACTGAAAATAATAACACTACCCGTGATAATGATAGTGAGCATGATATAAAAACTGAATATAGCAACACTACCCGTGAGTATGATGTAAAAACTGAATATTGCAACACTACCCGTGAGTATGATGTAAAAACTGAAAACAGCAACACTACCCGTGAGTATGATGTAAAAACTGAATATAGCAACACTACCCGTGAGTATAATGTAAAAACTGAAAATAGCAACACTACCCGTGAGTATGATGTAAAAACTGAAAATAGCAATACTACCCGTGAGTATGATGTAAAAACTGAAAATAGCAACTCTACCCGTGAGTATAATGTAAAACTGAAAATACAAATATATATACTACCCGTTAGTATAATGTAATACTGAAAACAGCAACACTACAGGTTAGTATAATGTAAAAAATGAAAATACAAATACTGCCCGTCAGTATGATGTAAAAGCTGAAAATACAAACACTACCCGTGAGTATGATGTAAAAACTGAAAATAGCAACAATACCCATGAGTATGATGTAAAAAGTGAAAATACAAACACTACCCGTGAGTATGATGTAAAAACTGAAAATAGCAACACTACCCGTGAGCATGATGTAAAAAACAAAAACGACAACACTACCCGTGTGTTAACAATTAAAATGCAAATACTACCCGTGAGTATGATGTAAAAACTGAAAATACAAAGACTACCCGTGAGTATGATGTAAAAACTGAATATAGCAACACTACCCTTGAGTATGATGTAAAAACTGAAAACAGCAACACTACCCGTGAGTATGATGTAAAAACTGAATATAGCAACACTACCCGTGAGTATAATGTAAAAACTGAAAATAGCAACTCTACCTGTGAGTATGATGTAAAACTGAAAATACAAATATATATACTACCCGTTGGTATAATGTAATACTGAAAACAGCAACACTACCGGTTAGTATAATGTAAAAAATGAAAATACAAATACTGCCCGTCAGTATGATGTGAAAACTGAAAATGGCAACACTACCCGTGAGTATGATGTAAAATCTGAAAATAGCAACACTACCCGTGAGTATGATGTAAAAGCTGAAAATACAAACACTACCTGTGAGTATTATGTAAAACCTGAAACTAGTAACACTACCCGTGAGTATGATGTAAAAACTGAAAATAGCAACAATACCCATGAGTATGATGTAAAAAGTGAAAATACAAACACTACCCGTGAGTATGATGTAAAAACTGAAAATAGCAACACTACCCGTGAGCATGATGTAAAAAATAAAAACGACAACACTACCCGTGTGTTAACAATTAAAATACAAATACTACCCGTGAGTATGATGTAAAAACTGAAAATACAAAGACTACCCGTGAGTATGATGTAAAAACTGAATATAGCAACACTATGCGTGAGTATGATGTAAAAACTGAAAATAGCAACACTACACGTGAGTATGATGTAAAAACTGAATATAGCAACACTACCCGTGAGTATGATGTAAAAACTGAAAATACAAATACTACCTGTGAGTATGATGTAAAAACTGAACACTGTAAAAATATCCGTGAGTATGATGTAAAAACTGAATATAGCAACACTACTCGTGAGTATGAAGTAATAACTGAAAACAGCAACACTATCGAGAGCATGATGCAAATAGGAAAAGAACATCACTACCCGTGTAGCACTGGCTAGAGCGAGAAATAGCCCAATGGGCCCACCAACGAGGTTCGACCACAGACCGACAGCGCATCAGGCGTGCACTTTACTACTGGTTAGGCTAGCAATGTTTGACATCCAGTAGTCGATTATTAATAAACCAATGTGCTCAAGTTGTGTCGTTAAACAAAGCAAACTTTGTTGTTGAGGGAGGGTGTGTCACTTTTAACGTTAAAGGGGAGTACCGTCCCTGACACGGTGTAGGATCGATCCCCGTCGGTGGACCCATTGGGCTATGTCTCGTTCCAGCCAGTGCTCCATAACTGGTGTAACAAAGGCCGTGGTATGTACTATCCTGTCTGTGGAATGGTGCATAAAAAAAGCCTTGCTGCTAATCGAAAAGAGTAGCCAATGAAGTGGCGACAGCAGGTTTCCTCTCTCAATATATGTGGTCCTTTACCATATGTCCGACGCCATATAACCGTAAATAAAATGTGTTAAGTGCATCGTTAAATAAAACATGAGAGCCTCACCAGTCTCCTTTCTCGCCCTGCCGTATGATGATATCGTCTCGGTTACACGGGGTGAATTGGCAGTTCTTCAAAATATCCAGAATGATTTCTGAAAGTCAGTAAATATAAACATAAAAATATAGTATGGCAGTAGTATTAGTACACAGTAGTAGTAGTAGTAGTAGTAGTAGTAGTAGTAGTGGTAGTGGTAGTGGTAGTAGTAGTAGTAGTAGTAGTAGTAGTAGTAGTAGTAGTAGTAGTAGTAGCAGTAGCAGTAGCAGTAGTAGTAGTAGTAGCAGTAGCAGTAGCAGTAGTAGTAGTAGTAGTGGTGGTGGTGGTAATAGTAGAATAGTAGCAGCAGCAGCAGCATTAGTAGTAGTAGTAGTAGTAGTGGTGGTAGTAGTAGTGTTAATAGTGTTAGTGGTGGTAGTAGTAGTAGTGATTAATATGTAAAATATAGTGGTGGTGGTAGTGGTGGTAGTGGTGGTAACAGTAGTAGTTAGTAGTAGTATCAGCAGCAGCAGCAGCAGTAGTAGTAGTAGTAGTAATAGTAGTAGTAGTAGTAGTAGTAGTAGTAATAGTAGTGGTAATAGTAGTAGTTAGTAGTAGCAGCAGCAGCAGCAGCAACAATAGCAGTAACAGTAGTAGTAGTGGTGGTGGTAGTGGTAGTGGTAGTGGTAGTGGTAGTAGTAGTAGTAGTAGTAGTAGTAGTAGTAGTAGTAGTAGTAGAAGAAGTAGTATTAGTGGTGGTAGTAGTAGTGATTAATATGTAAAATATTTGTTACAAGCTAACTCGAAAATGATCGATATAAAGGTATTAACTTCAAACATAGTATTATTGTTATATTAGAGCTGGAATCTTTGGGGCCGTTCAAACAATACGTAACGCTACTTTTGTCCAACTTAGACACCCTCCGTAATGTTATATCATACACTCCTCCAAATTATTACGTTTGGAGACAACTCCATCCCCCATCCCACCCTGCTCCCATTCACGAAAAGAAAAAAAAAACCCGTCAGCGATGGGTGTAATATAATTTGAACGTACTGTTTTGCGATTTATAATAATTATTGTGTGTAGACGTTTAGCTATAACTTCCTGCGTTTAACATTGTCGCCGTGACATAGCAATAAAAAACAGCAACCCAGAAGTACGTTACGTAACGCTGTTAAATACACCCACCCACCCCCTGTAACGCTACATAACGTTTGGACCTACACCCACCCACCCCTATAACGCTACATAACGTTTGGACCTACACCCACCCACCCCCTGTAACGCTACATAACGTTTGGACCTACATACACCCACCCACCCCTTGTAACGCTACATAACGTTTGGACCTACACCCACCCACCCACCCCTGTAACGCTACATAACGTTTGGACTTACACCCACCCACCCACCTCCTGTAACGCTACATAACGTTTGGACCTACACCCACCCACCCATCTCCTGTAACGCTACATAACGTTTGGACCTACACCCACCCACCCCATGTAACGCTACATAACGTTTGGACCTACACCCACCCACCCACCCCATGTAACGCTACATAACGTTTGGACCTACAGCCACCCACCCACCCCCTGTAACGCTATATAACGTTTGGACCTACACCCACCCACCTCCTGTAACGCTACATAACGTTTAGACTTACACCCACCCACCTCCTGTAACGCTACATAACGTTTGGACCTACACCCACCCACCCCATGTAACGCTACATAACGTTTGGACCTACATCCACCCACCCCATGTAACGCTACATAACGTTTGGACCTACACCCACCCACCCACCCCCTGTAACGCTACATAACGTTTGGACCTACACCCACCCACCCACCCCCTGTAACGCTACATAACGTTTGAACCTACACCCACCCACCCCATGTAACGCTACATAACGTTTGGACCTACACCCACCCACCCCATGTAACGCTACATAACGTTTGGACCTACATCCACCCATCCCATGTAACGCTACATAACGTTTGGACCTAGACCCACCCACCCACCCCCTGTAACGCTACATAACGTTTGGACCTACACCCACCCACCCACCCCCTGTAACGCTACATAACGTTTGAACCTACACCCACCCACCCCATGTAACGCTACATAACGTTTGGACCTACACCCACCCACCCCATGTAACGCTACATAACGTTTGGACCTACACCCACCCAATGTAACGCTACATAACGTTTGGACCTACACCCACCCACCCCCTGTAACGCTACATAACGTTTGGACCTACACCCACCCACCCCTGTAACGCTACATAACGTTTGGACCTACACCCACCCACCCCATGTAACGCTACATAATGTTTGGACCTACACCACCCACCCACCCCATGTAACGCTACATAACGTTTGGACCTACACCCACCTCCTGTAACCATAACACCCACCCATGTAACGCTACATAACGTTTGGACCTACACCCACCCACCCCATGTAACGCTACATAACGTTTGGACCTACACCCACCCACCCACCCCATGTAACGCTACATAACGTTTGGACCTACACCCACCCACCCCCTGTAACGCTATATAACGTTTAGACCTACACCCACCCACCCCCTGTAACGCTACATAACGTTTAGACCTACACCCACCCACCCCCTGTAACGCTACATAACGTTTAGACCTACACCCACCCACCCCCTGTAACGCTACATAACGTTTAGACCTACACCCACCCACCCCATGTAACGCTACATAACGTTTGGACCTACACCCACCCACCCACCCCTGTAACGCTACATAACGTTTGGACCTACACCCACCCACCCACCCCCTGTAACGCTACATAACGTTTGAACCTACACCCACCCACCCCATGTAACGCTACATAACGTTTGGACCTACACCCACCCACCCCATGTAACGCTACATAACGTTTGGACCTACACCCACCCAATGTAACGCTACATAACGTTTGGACCTACACCCACCCACCCCACCCCTGTAACGCTACATAACGTTTGGACCTACACCCACCCCCCACCCCCTGTAACGCTACATAACGTTTGGACCTACACCCACCCACCTCCTGTAACGCTACATAACGTTTGGACCTACACCCACCCACCCCATGTAACGCTACATAACGTTTGGACCTACACCCACCCACCCCCATGTAACGCTACATAACGTTTGGACCTACACCCACCCACCCACCCCCTGTAACGCTACATAACGTTTGGACCTACACCCACCCACCCACCTCCTGTAACGCTACATAACGTTTGGACCTACACCCACCCACCCCATGTAACGCTACATAACGTTTGGACCTACACCCACCCACCCCATGTAACGCTACATAACGTTTGGACCTACACCCACCCCCTGCAACGCTACATAACGTTTTGACCTACACCCACCCACCCCCTGTAACGCTACATAACGTTTGGACCTACACCCACCCACCCACCCACCTCCTGTAACGCTACATAACGTTTGGACCTACACCCACCCACCCCATGTAACGCTACATAACGTTTGGACCTACACCCACCCACCCCATGTAACGCTACATAACGTTTGGACCTACACCCACCCACCCCCTGTAACGCTACATAACGTTTGGACCTACACCCACCCACCCACCCCCTGTAACGCTACATAACGTTTGGACCTACACCCACCCACCCACCCACCTCCTGTAACGCTACATAACGTTTGGACCTACACCCACCCACCCCATGTAACGCTACATAACGTTTGGACCTACACCCACCCACCCCATGTAACGCTACATAACGTTTGGACCTACACCCACCCACCCACCCCCCCTGTAACGCTACATAACGTTTGGACCTACACCCACCCACCCCTGTAACGCTACATAACGTTTGGACTTACACCCACCCACCCACCTCCTGTAACGCTACATAACGTTTGGACCTACACCCACCCACCCATCTCCTGTAACGCTACATAACGTTTGGACCTACACCCACCCACCCCATGTAACGCTACATAACGTTTGGACCTACACCCACCCACCCACCCCATGTAACGCTACATAACGTTTGGACCTACACCCACCCACCCACCCCATGTAACGCTACATAACGTTTGGACCTACACCCACCCCTATAACGCTACATAACGTTTGGACCTACACCCACCCACCCCATGTAACGCTACATAACGTTTGGACCTACACCCACCCAATGTAACGCTACATAACGTTTGGACCTACACCCACCCACCCACCCCCTGTAACGCTACATAACGTTTGGACCTACACCCACCCCCCACCCCCTGTAACGCTACATAACGTTTGGACCTACACCCACCCACCCCCTGTAACGCTACATAACGTTTGGACCTACACCCACCCACCCCGCATGTAACGCTACATAATGTTTGGACCTACACCCACCCACCCCATGTAACGCTACATAACGTTTGGACCTACACCCACCCACCCCATGTAACGCTACATAACGTTTGGACCTACACCCACCCACCCCATGTAACGCTACATAACGTTTGGACCTACACCCACCCACCCACCCCCTGTAACGCTACATAACGTTTGGACCTACACCCACCCACCACTGTAACGGTACATAACGTTTGGACTTACACCCACCCACCCACCTCCTGTAACGCTACATAACGTTTGGACCTACACACCCACCCACCCACCTCCTGTAACGCTACATAACGTTTGGACCTACACCCACCCACCCCATGTAACGCTACATAACGTTTGGACCTACACCCACCCACCCACCCCATGTAACGCTACATAACGTTTGGACCTACAGCCACCCACCCACCCCCTGTAACGCTACATAACGTTTGGACCTACACCCACCCACCTCCTGTAACGCTACATAACGTTTAGACTTACACCCACCCACCTCCTGTAACGCTACATAACGTTTGGACCTACACCCACCCACCCCATGTAACGCTACATAACGTTTGGACCTACATCCACCCACCCCATGTAACGCTACATAACGTTTGGACCTACACCCACCCACCCACCCCCTGTAACGCTACACAACGTTTGGACCTACACACCCACCCACCACCCCCTGTAACGCTACATAACGTTTGGACCTACACCCACCCACCCCATGTAACGCTACATAACGTTTGGACCTACACCCACCCACCCCATGTAACGCTACATAACGTTTGGACCTACACCCACCCAATGTAACGCTACATAACGTTTGGACCTACACCCACCCACCCACCCCCTGTAACGCTACATAACGTTTGGACCTACACCCACCCCCCACCCCCTGTAACGCTACATAACGTTTGGACCTACACCCACCCACCTCCTGTAACGCTACATAACGTTTGGACCTACACCCACCCACCCCATGTAACGCTACATAATGTTTGGACCTACACCCACCCACCCCATGTAACGCTACATAACGTTTGGACCTACACCCACCCACCCACCCCTGTAACGCTACATAACGTTTGGACCTACACCCACCCACCCACCTCCTGTAACGCTACATAACGTTTGGACCTACACCCACCCACCCCATGTAACGCTACATAACGTTTGGACCTACACCCACCCACCCCATGTAACGCTACATAACGTTTGGACCTACACCCACCCCCTGCAACGCTACATAACGTTTTGACCTACACCCACCCACCCACCCCCTGTAACGCTACATAACGTTTGGACCTACACCCACCCACCCACCTCCTGTAACGCTACATAACGTTTGGACCTACACCCACCCACCCCATGTAACGCTACATAACGTTTGGACCTACACCCAACCACCCCATGTAACGCTACATAACGTTTGGACCTACACCCACCCACCCCCTGTAACGCTACATAACGTTTGGACCTACACCCACCCACCCACCCCCTGTAACGCTACATAACGTTTGGACCTACACCCACCCACCCACCCACCTCCTGTAACGTTACATAACGTTTGGACCTACACCCACCCACCCCATGTAACGCTACATAACGTTGGGACCTACACCCACCCACCCCATGTAACGCTACATAACGTTTGGACCTACACCCACCCACCCACCCCCTGTAACGCTACATAACGTTTGGACCTACACCCACCCACCCCTGTAACGCTACATAACGTTTGGACCTACACCCACCCACCCCCTGTAACGCTACATAACGTTTGGACCTACACCCACCCACCCCCTGTAACGCTACATAACGTTTGGACCTACACCCACCCACGCCACGGAGCGTTACGTAATATTTGAAGTGGTTGACAAAAATGCGCGGTTTTTTGTACTGATTTGGCACTGATGGTAGACAGCGATTATATAACTGTCCGAATGTCCGTCTAGCTCTAACAGAACAGAACGTCATTACACTCAGGAATACAAATATACATACCGGTATATAATATAACAGCCTCAAGATGACAGGATTTGAAAAACAATTCGTAAACTGTAAATAATGAAAGTCTAAGGAGGAACAGAAATATTTGTTGATATAGTTATAAATCTACACAAGTTTCTAACGGTGCCTATATTTTTACAATTAAAAAGCTGCTTAAATTTGTTTACATTTGGTCTTGTAAAATAAAGAGGATTCGGACGTCTACGCGTACCAATACCGCCCAGCGTAAAAAAAAATATCAAAAACAAAACAAGAACACACACATAAAAGCACGCACGCACACACACACACACACACACACCTACACACACACACACACACACACACACACACAAAACCCCTACGAAAAACGGCCCAAAAGCGCAAAAAAAACAGTCCCAAGTTCAGCCAGCAAAAGTTTCTCAAATGTTCGCTATTTGATTGGATCCCGACGTGGTCATTTGGTGCAACGTGGAGCGCATAAACCAGTCTAGCGGACGTTTTTCTGCTCGGTCTGGCTGAACTCGGCCCAGGCTAGCAATCGTATCATTAACGTAAGCGAACGCTCATCTTAACACAAGACACCCCCAAGTTCCTCACCTGGCCATTTGGTTTAACTAGTTTCGCGGACGTTTTTTTTTTTTTTTGCTCGGTCTGGTTGAACTCAGCCTTGGGCGGAACTAAGCTTCTAAAGCTAAATAGTGTACCTTCTTTGAGATCTTTGAAGAGTTCCGACTTTTTCCGAAACCAGTAAACGATTCGCTGTATTTCCTTTTCCTGTCTTTCCTCCGGCGGCTTCGTGACGATGCTGAGCACCTGTTCGTACAAGTGGGCCATGGCGCCCCACGAATTGTGAGCTTTACCTGGAGGAGGTCCTGCAAGTAACAATAAAACACGCCCATACTCAATGTAATGCCAGTGTCAGACTGTCAACTGTCACGTCGAAGTTGGCCAACTCGACGGTTGCGTGGTAATTTCCCCGACTTACAACGGGTGCGCAACTAACTAACTAATGGGTTATATTATATATATACGACGAGAATCGAGTTGTAAAAGCTCTCAGACTAGCAACTGGTCAGTCGTAGAAGTCGTTGGTGCAGAAAGTTGGCCAACATTGTCGTGGCAGTTGGTAGTTTGAGCCTAGCGTTACTCATCGTCATCGTTTGTTTGTTTTGTTCAACGACACCATTAGAGCACATTGATTTATTAATCATAGGTTCTTGAATTCAAGCATTTGGTAATTTTGACATATAGTCTTAGAGAGGAAACCAACTACATGTTTCCATTAGTAACAAGGGATCTTTTATATGCACCATCCCACAGACAGGATAGCACACACCAAGGTATTTTATATACTAGTTGTGTTGGACTGGCTGAAACGAGAACTAGCGCAATGGGCCCATCGACGGGGATCGATCTCAGACCGACCGCGCATTAAGCGATCGCTTTACCACTGGGCTACGTCCCGCCCTTCCTAAAGCTAAAACGGCAAGGAACGTTTATATGTATTTTATCAGTATTTATATACCACGTCCTTTGATATACCAGTCGTGGGTCATTGGTTGGAACGGCGGGGAAAACGGGTTCCATTGGAGGCAATCGATTCTGTGACTCGTCACACCTCAAGCGCTCTGCTACTGAGCTACATGACTCTTGGAACCTATTAAATCTGATATTAATTTATCTAAGCTTACTTGTGAATATTATTTGGAAAACAAGTAGTTCGCTAATTAATGCATACGTTGAGCTGGACATAAGGTACTATATTTATATACCAAGCTCAGAGACATAAAAAAGATGTAATATTTGATGTTTCACCATTCTTTTGTGAAGTGTTGTATAACCGCATTATCCTTTTTATACCTTGGGTTTAAATGAAAGCAGTGGACAATATTTCAAAATCTTAAATAACCGGAACTTGGGTTACGGTTATAGAAATATTTTGTCTTTCTTACTGAATTACTATCAGTTGATCGACTCATTACTTTTATCGTTGTGCCTAACATCTGGGAAGGATTTGATATGGGGTGTTGTGTTATAATTCTAAATGAACTAAAGTTTATCTTTGTGAAGTAAAGTGTTAAAGCTTGAATAGTGAATTTGGACTAAAGTCTTATGAACAAGTAAAAGAGCGCTCCAGACCAGGGCAAGAAGAATAATTGAGAAAATAAATCTGAATATGCTAGTATATTATAAAGATCCGTATAATAATTCAAAGTGAACAAAAGTTTGAATAGTGAACTTTGACCAAAGTGTTGTAAACAGGTAAGATAGGGCTTCTAGGCCGAGTACAGGAATAATTGAGAAACTAATTGTGATTATGCCACTATATAATGAAGATCTCTATAATAATTCGAAGTGAACAAAAGTTAGAGAATGAAAGCTTGAATAGTGAACTTTGACCAAAGTGTTGTAAACAGGTAAGATAGGGCTTCTAGGCCTGAGTACAGGAATAATTGAGAAACTAATTCTAATTATGCCACTATATAATGAAGATCTGTATAATAATTCGAAGTGAACAAAAGTTAGAGAATGAAAGCTTGAATAGTAAACTTTGACCAGCGTGTTGTAAACAGGTAAGATAGGGCTTCTAGGCCTGAGTACAGGAATAATTGAGAAACTAATTCTAATTATGCCACTATTTAATGAAGATCTGTATAATAATTCGAAGTGAACAAAAGTTAGAGAATGAAAGCTTGAATAGTGAACTTTGACCAGCGTGTTGTAAACAGGTAAGATAGGGCTTCTAGGCCTGAGTACAGGAATAATTGAGAAACTAATTCTAATTATGCCACTATATAATGAAGATCTGTATAATAATTCGAAGTGAACAAAAGTTAGAGAATGAAAGCTTGAATAGTAAACTTTGACCAGCGTGTTGTAAACAGGTAAGATAGGGCTTCTAGGCCTGAGTACAGGAATAATTGAGAAACTAATTCTAATTATGCCACTATTTAATGAAGATCTGTATAATAATTCGAAGTGAACAAAAGTTAGAGAATGAAAGCTTGAATAGTGAACTTTGACCAGCGTGTTATACGCAGGTAAGATAGGGCTTCTAGGCCTGAGTACAGGAATAGAAACTAATTCTGACTATACCACTGGACAATGCATTTGTGTTTCAAGCGTGCTGTTATGTAGAGAGCCAGATATTTCTGAGTCATTTAAATAATCAAAATGTAAAGAAAGGGAATCTTGAAACTATGACTACCTGATGTCAGCCATATTGGTATTTAAGTTTCTTTTGTTTAACGACACCACTAGAGCACATTGATTTGTTAATCATCCGCTATTGGATGTCAAACATTTGATAATTCTGACATAATATTATAGTCTTACATTTTTCCATTAGTAGCAATGGATATTTTATATGCTCTATACCACAAAAATTATAACATATACCACAGCATTTGATATACCAGTCGTGGTGCACATGGCTGGATAGAGAAAGAGCCCAATGGATATTGGTATTTCAACATTTGGTATAAATAGAGAAAACCCGTTGCCGTCACATAAAAAACCCCCAACAACAACAACACAACCCCCTCCCCCCAAAAAAAGCCCAACAATCCCCTATTCCCCCCCCCCCCCCCCCCCCCCCAATAAACACATGCTACTCCTATTTCAAGAGATCTGTTATATGCACTTTACCATACACGGAACAGAACATACCACCATCTTTGATTTATCAGACATGGAACACAGGATTGAGGAAAAACCCTTGTCCTCCGAGTGTGATCGAACCCCCGACCCATCGCACTTGAGACAGGCACTCTATTGCCGAGTCCACCCTGTATACGAGTTACCGGTGAATAAAATTCGTATGCAGTAATATAATAACATCCATACAATGTCTTGATATTTATCCAGGGGCGGTATGTACCCCATTGGTAAAGCACTTGCCACTTGCATCAGCATCGTCGTTGTCATCATCATAAAGTGTTCAAAGTTTGCTTTGTTTAAAGACACTACTAGAACACACTGATTTATATTAATCATTGGCTGATGGATGTCAAACATTTTGTAATCCCGTTAATGTCTGCATTAGCAGCACAGCAGACAGAACAACAAATACCACTGCCTATGATATACCAGTCGTGGAGCACTGGCTGAGATGGGGGGGAGGGTGAACACCAATTAGAGAAAAGGACCACCGAGTGGATTCGATCCTTCGACCAAAGCACCACGGGCGAACACTCTTGGTTGTGCTAGACTGCACACAAAAAAAACATGCAGTTAGGGAGAGCATTTTGGAATGTTGTGCATTTTATGAAGGAACTCCAACTATTTAAAAATAAGTCCTCTTTATATTTATGAGATTAAAAGCATCTGCATGTTTCTTTATTTTTAAAACATAGGTGAACATCTATGATGCAAGGGCTGGTATGCACTAATCTCAGCTGAAGATTCACAAATAACTGTGATCTTCTACCAATAACCATGTTTCGCTACACGTTTGATGTGACTTTTCGAGATAGAAGAAATCCTATATTTACTGCAACTGAGTATATGAAGATTACCATATTTTCACAAATTATTATTATTTTGTCTGCAATGTCTTGTAAACATTGTTAATTGTATAATGTAGGGAGAGACCTTAATGTAGACAATGTATGTTAGTCAATCCCTAACGTAAATATAAACGATAATAAATATTATTTTTAAATGTTATCATTTACAGATGCACACCTCACTCCAAGAACATATCGTTTATCAGTTTAAAGAAACATTCTGAGACTACTACGACATGCACCCTATGAGCCCAACACATATTTATATCTCTTAATCACTCTTCACAGATGTGTCAATCGCCATGAAAGTCAAACTTGATCTGTAACAGTACATGATACATTTCGGAAACGTATTTGTGGTGTAGACGGGCGGACCAACAGACAGACATACATACAGACATATAGACAGACAGACAGACAGACAGACAGAATAACGGAGATGAAGCCAATAGTGCCCTCCGGTTGGACCGGTAGGGGTCTACAAACACAACCAAAACTACTGTTTTGATACACTAAAGTCACTGTCGTCAGCTACTTTGTGCAGTGTTCAGGGTCTTACCCTCCTGGGGGCAGGGAGGGGGGGGGGGGGCAGCTGCCGCCCAGAGAATCTATACAAAAAATTCACTCCACAGGCAGGATAGCACAAACCATGGCCTTTGTTGAACCAGTTATGGATCACTGGTCGGTGCAAGTGGTTTACACCTACCCATTGAGCCTTGCGGAGCACTCACTCAGGGTTTGGAGTCGGTATCTGGATTAAAAATCCCATGCCTCGACTGGGATCCGAACCCAGTACCTACCAGCCTGTAGACCGATGGCCTGCCACGACGCCACCGAGGCCGGTCCGCTATAAGAAGATCGTAATGGTTAACAGCGCATTTCCATGTCACGTAAACAGAATAACTGGAAGAATTAATATAACGTCATGCAAAGCAGCTTAAATTAAAAGATATAAAGAATACAGCATACAGTATTCTACGTTCTTAAACATACTTCAGATTGCTACTTTAATAATAAGAAAAAACATATTCTATTATCCATTTAGAAGTTTATTAACTTTAAATTAAATTGACTTCGTACGTAAAGTGAATCCAATATAAATTTAGTTGTTATTTTATTAAGTGTATTTAAAACGCCGTGGGACATATTTTTTATGTCCTTGTCTACAACAAACAACAATTCGATAGAAGTTTTAGCCCATTTTAAATGGTTTTCTTGTTATTTTGTTAGTATATTTGAAGGGTCATAGGACACTTTAATACGATGGGTGTTGTATATATGCATGTGTGTATATATAATTATATTACCCACTACACAAAGACGGAATTCTCTTTGAAAACTCCACCACAGATAGATTAGGTTTATTGCACTCCAAGGGCACAAAATGAAAATCTCCATTTCTCGATTTAGCCCTCTATTATATCGACTGTAAACACAGTTATAATAAGACTTCTATAGCGAACGGCATCTTTTTTCATGGCGTCACATTAAACGTTTATATTCAGTGGCAAAATTGTTGTGAAAAACAGAATACTCCACGCGCATTGAATGCGAAGGTCAATAGATCCGGCAGTTGAAGAGTTAATCGACCTGCGCTTTATGGCAGGGGTTGTTGTATAGACCAAGTGAAATCAGGTGAGAGGATTATTGAGTTGTTCACGTATCCAGTCATTGGGAGGTCTAGGTTTTTTACACTTTCTATTTAACCGTGTGCTATAATACTATTCATAGAAATGCCAGTTGTATTAATCTTTGAATGGTCGTGTAATCCAAGATGTTAATAAGAGATTCGGAACTTAGAGTTTCTCCAGTACACGCACAAATAAAAACTTAAGTTTGTTTTGTTCAACGGACACCACTAGAGCACATTAATTTATTAATTATCGGATATTAGTAATTTGATATAGTCTTAGAGAGGAAAGCTGCTATATTTTTTCTATTAGTAGCGAGGTATATTTTATATGCACCATTTCACAGACAGGATAGCACATTCCACGGCGTTTGTTTAGTAGTCGTGGTACATTGGCTGGAACGAAAAATAGCCCAATGGGTCCACCGACAGGGATCGACCCCAGACCAACCGCGCATCAGGCAAGTGCCCCTGGATAAATATCAAGACATTGTATGGATGTTATTATATTACTGCATACGAATTTTATTCACCGGTAACTCGTATACAGGGTGGGCTCGACAATAGAGTACCTGTCTCAAGTGCGATGGGTCGGGGGTTCGATCACACTCGGAGGACACGGGCTTTTCTCAATCCTGTGTTCCACGTCTGATAAATCAAAGATGGTGGTATGTTCTGTTCCGTGTATGGTAAAGTGCATATAACAGATCTCTTGAAATAGGAGTAGCATGTGTTTATTGGGGGGGGGGGGATTGTTGGGCTTTTTTTGGGGGGGAGGGGGTTGTGTTGTTGTTGTTGGGTTTTTTTTATGTGACGGCAACGGGTTTTCTCTATTTATACCAAATGTTGAAATACCAATATCCATTGGGCTCTTTCTCTATCCAGCCATGTGCACCACGACTGGTATATCAAATGCTGTGGTATATGTTATAATTTTTGTGGTATAGAGCATATAAAATATCCATTGCTACTAATGGAAAAATGTAAGACTATAATATTATGTCAGAATTATCAAATGTTTGACAACCAATAGCGGATGATTAACAAATCAATGTGCTCTAGTGGTGTCGTTAAACAAAAGAAACTTAAATACCAATATGGCTGACATCAGGTAGTCATAGTTTCAAGATTCCCTTTCTTTACATTTTGATTATTTAAATGACTCAGAAATATCTGGCTCTCTACATAACAGCACGCTTGAAACACAAATGCATTGTCCAGTGGTATAGTCAGAATTAGTTTCTATTCCTGTACTCAGGCCTAGAAGCCCTATCTTACCTGAGTATAACACGCTGGTCAAAGTTCACTATTCAAGCGTTCATTCTTTAATTTTTGTTCACTTCGAATTATTATATAGATCTTCATTATATAGTGGCATAATTAGAATTAGTTTCTCAATTATTCCTGTACTGAGGCCTAGAAGCCCTATCTTACCTGTTTACAACACGCTGGTCAAAGTTCACTATTCAAGCTTTCATTCTCTAACTTTTGTTCACTTCGAATTATTATACAGATCTTCATTATATAGTGGCATAATCTGAATTAGTTTCTCAATTATTCCTGTACTGAGGCCTAGAAGCCCTATCTTACCTGTTTACAACACGCTGGTCAAAGTTCACTATTCAAGCTTTCATTCTCTAACTTTTGTTCACTTTGAATTATTATACGGATCTTTATAATATACTAGCATATTCAAATTTATTTTCTCAATTATTCTTCTTGCCCTGGTCTGGAGCGCTCTTTTACTTGTTCATAAGACTTTAGTCCAAATTCACTATTCAAGCTTTAACACTTTACTTCACAAAGATAAACTTTAGTTCATTTAGAATTATAACACAACACCCCATATCAAATCCTTCCCAGATGTTAGGCACAACGATAAAAGTAATGAGTCGATCAACTGATAGTAATTCAGTAAGAAAGACAAAATATTTCTATAACCGTAACCCAAGTTCCGGTTATTTAAGATTTTGAAATATTGTCCACTGCTTTCATTTAAACCCAAGGTATAAAAAGAATAATGCGGTTATACAACACTTCACAAAAGAATGGTGAAACATCAAATATTACATCTTTTTTATGTCTCTGAGCTTGGTATATAAATATAGTACCTTATGTCCAGCTCAACGTATGCATTAATTAGCGAACTACTTGTTTTCCAAATAATATTCACAAGTAAGCTTAGATAAATTAATATCAGATTTAATAGGTTCCAAGAGTCATGTAGCTCAGTAGCAGAGCGCTTGAGGTGTGACGAGTCACAGAATCGATTGCCTCCAATGGAACCCGTTTTTCCCGCCGTTCCAACCAATGACCCACGACTGGTATATCAAAGGACGTGGTATATAAATACTGATAAAATACATATAAACGTTCCTTGCCGTTTTAGCTTTAGGAAGGGCGGGACGTAGCCCAGTGGTAAAGCGATCGCTTCATGCGCGGTCGGTCTGAGGTCGATCCCCGTCGGTGGGACCATTGCGCTAGTTCTCGTTCCAGCCAGTGCACCACGATTGGTATATCAAAAGCTGCTTTCCTGTATATGGGAAAGTGCACATAAAAGATCCTTTGCTGCATTAGGAAAGATGTAGCGGGTTTCCACTGTTGACTACGAGTCAGAATTACCAAATGTTTGACATCCAATAGCCGATGATTAATTAATCAGGGTGCTCAAGTGGTGTTGTTAAACAAAACAAACTAATTTCTTGGCGTTCGGAACACCATATGTAGCGGAAGCAAATTTTATCTTTGTCTTTTCTCTCTATCGACCAAATGTCGAAATAACCATATGTTAGTCGTGTAGCGAAACAAATATTCCTTTCCTTTCTAAAAGTCAACGTAGTGCACTAAACGTTTGACCAAAAAATTAAGATAGCATCTTTTGGTTCCATTTGATAATGATATGTAATGTTTTTATTCATATCAGACTGAACAATGTGAGAATATTTTTAATACATAAGAAGATAAAGTTATGATGGTAAAGAAAATGTTATTTCTGTATGTGAAAAGGCCAAGCTATAACATGGACATAAATCCTCGCATGAATTTGTCAACATCATTTTACAAGCAATAAGCGAAAAATTCGTGTGACGGTGGCAGTAAATTATTACAAAGGCATCAGAAGCAATTATTGAATTTATTGGATTTGTCCACCGGTTTAAGTACATGTTACGTTTTAGTGAGTGGGTGATCTGTTGTCTATACGTGTTGGAATGTGTGCGTATATGTGTGTATGAACGCACATACCTGGACAGACAGAGAGAGAGAGAGAGAGAGAGAGAGAGAGAGAGAGAGAGAGAGAGAGAGATTAAGCTAAGTATCTCAAGTATTAACGAATGAGTTCATAATTATTTATGAGAGAAATTCAAATGATTATTATAACCTATACGAAAACCCAATTGATCAAAATTATATTATAGTGATAATACACTTTCTTTTAATACAAACCATATGTACAATATTTACACTTACCATCTTCTAACGGGGGTTCCTTTGACAAGGGTTCCTCTGGCGGGAGTTCCTCTGACATAATAATTCCAGTTCGAAAAATAAACAAATCACAGAACCACTTGTTTCAAAAGAATTACAATCATTAATAAAATAGTACTTGTAATTATTTTCTCCTCTTTTTTTCTCTTTTTTCTTTTCTTTTTGTTTTGTATTGTTTTGTTTTGTTGTTGGGACAGTATGCTATAGCTCGTTGACGTGGTTGACACTACCGGCAGGAATCAATCGATACGTTTGTGGTCTATCTGTTCCATCCAAAGCGTTTTCTATGATTCATATTTTATCGTCTGTTTCTTGACCCTTATTGGCTAGGTGACTGGCCGAATGTGCGTACTGGCCCGCCAAAGTCCGCGCGACTCAGCAGACCTGTTTTGCGTGACACGGCGACAAACAAGATCCTTAGTGCCATATACCCGCCATTGAAGAAATGGTCAAATTAGCCAATCACAATTACTCACAATTAAGTCATTTTATTTTATTTCTAACCCTCCTCCCACCAAAAAAAAATGAAAAAAAAAAAAGAAGAAAAAGCAATCGAGTTTTTTCTTTTCAAATTTTGTTATTGTTACTGTACTATTGTTGGTGGAGAATATTTTCGCGTTATTCATGCGATACGTGGGACTGGGCGCAACAAAAGACTCCACATGTGATCTGCCAATAATTATTAGACTTGTGTCGGTGCCAACACTCTGAGCGGTGGAAATAAACACTTACAGAATTGGCGAAGGTATTCACGGGAGCTCAATAAGGGAGCCAGAGGGAGGTCGGAGAGCGGCAACTACCTTTTGATCAATTAAGGCAATCAATTTTCAGTTTTGATGAACCGTTCTAAATTATGCGTCAAAATTACTTTCAAGAAATGACGCAACATTTTCTATTTGACTTTAATCCTACGAGACATTTGTAAATTCAATAATACCAAAACTAACTCTTGCCCGCTACAGACCCTGGTCGGGTTGCTTTTGTTCCCTTGCACATGCCAGTTTCTTCTTTATTTGACTTTTTGTTTTTTAATTACACTATTTTAGCAATATTTTGGTTGAAAATTGCTGTGATAGGCTACTACAAATCTTGTGTACAGCTGCTTCATAGTGGACTCAGTGAATGCTGGACCTCGGTGGTGTCGTCGTTAAGCCATCGGACATACGGCTGGTAGGTACAGGGTTCGCAGACCAGTACCGGCTCTCACCCAGAGCGAGTTTTAACGACTCAGTGGGTAGGTGTAAGACCACTACACCCTCTTTTCGCTCACTAACCACTAACCACTAACAACTAACCCACAGACAACCCAGATAGTTGAGGGGTGTGCCAAGAACAGCGTGTTTGAACCTTAATTGGATATAACCACGAAAATAAGTTGAAATGCAAATGAAATTAGTCAAACTATTTCGGCCAGTACTGAATCAGTAGGAAACAGTAAAACCTCAATACAAAAAGATCCATGTTGTCATGACAACAGCACATCCTGATCCACCTCCGTGGATCCATTGTTTGGGCTTTTCTCTCGTTCCAACCAGTGCACCACAACTGGTCAAAGGTCGTGGTATGTGCTTTCCTGTCTGTGGGAAAATGCATATAAAAGATCCCTTACTGCCTTGGGAAAATGTATCGGGTTTCCTGTAATGACTATACGTACGTGTCAGAATTACCAAATGTTTGACATCCAATAGCCGATGGTTAATTAATCAACGTGCTCTAGTGGTGTCGTTAAAGAAAACAAACTTTAACTTTAGACTAGTAGAAAACAAACTAAAGCCCTAATACAAAAATGTCTAGGTTGTAATGATTACAGATCACCCCTTGGCCCAGGCTGGCTCTGGGCCTAAATCACGGAAAACCGCATTAAGAAAAAAATAGGTAAACAGCAGTTGTGTTCTTTTTTTTCGGTTTCATCTATAGAAATTGAATTTATACAACAAGATTGAAGTACTTAGACTGAATATAGAACAGACTATAA
Organism: Gigantopelta aegis; assembly: GCF_016097555.1. Classification (NCBI taxonomy): domain Eukaryota; kingdom Metazoa; phylum Mollusca; class Gastropoda; order Neomphalida; family Peltospiridae; genus Gigantopelta; species Gigantopelta aegis. Next base: position 75,802,434 of record NC_054707.1, on the reverse strand, counting down.
GCGTACGAGACAGGGGGAAGGGCAGGGACACACACACACACACACACACACACAGTGCTGGAGCTTTCTCAAATTCGGGCAAAAACGACAGATATATTCGGTCAAAATGAACTGCACCAAACCTTTTCAGCCTGTTTTTCCATCATTCTAGCCAAACTATCAGTTGTATTTCATTAAAACAAAATGCGTAGTGATTCATGTGCATACCTATATAACTGTCTGGCAGTAAGGCTAATGTGAATAAACGTTGTTATTCAGATTTGGGAATTTTTGTTTAATTCGGGCAAAGATCAGCCTGCCCCTCCCCCTCCTCCCCCCTCCCCGTACACAATTAGGAGCCCGTACGCCTATGGGACAGACGAAACAATATCTAAACCATACACCACTGAAGTAGCAGACATTCTTGTTGAGATGGTGATGCCAAAAAAAAGAGGACATTACGAAACAAAAATGCTCAGCTACGATGTTTCTATGCTTTTCGCGTGGGTATGCAGCACGTCTCTCTCGGATACAGAGCCAGCAATGGCACAGCATTGTAGAAACAAAACCTTAAGGAAACACACCACAATTTGTTGCGTCGTTACCTAATGGATCGATCAATCTGTAGTTTGTTACGTTTTAAAAATAGTTTATTGAACAAAAGAGGAAACTTAATGTGCATGTATAGTAGTTATTTGATTGTATTATGTTATTTGTTTGTTGTTGTTTTTTATAACTTTGGAATATATTATTTATTTGTTAAAAATCCACTCTTCGTTTCCTTTTAATAATAATTACCTATATGTACAATATTATATCATATCTCATTTGATAGTTTGATCACGTACAGTATCTACATAACTCACATCGTATACTTATTATATTTTAATAGATTGGCTTGTTAAGTAACGTTATAGTTATATAACCATACATTTAATTTGGTAATACTGTAGAAGAGATTGCCTGTAGACAAAGAAGATGTCAAAAGTTATCAGTACTCTACTAACGTATATTATATCACAGTTACATACTGGAAAACCGACTTTGATGGTCTAGTGGTTAAGCCATCGGATTTAAGGCTGATATGTATTGGGTTCGCATCTCAATACCGGGGGTGGTAGGGAGGTAGGTAGTCCTGTGGTACAACACTCGCCTGCAATTGCACAATCGGTATAATATCGATCCCCGTCGATGGGCCTATCGGGCTATTTCTCGTTCCAGCCACAACTTAAACAACCAATGTAACGAAGGTCGTGACATTTACCATCCTGTATGTGGGATACTGCATATAAAAGGTTTGAAAGATTTCGAAACAACATGCGTTATCATTGTAAAAATTTAAAAACCTGCTGCACGACAATTACGTTATGAAATAAGGAAATCTTTATTCCATCTTCATCCCTTCTTTCTGAACATTGGAAACTCAATCAAATAAATTTTATAAAATAACAAATTCCTCGAGACAACAACAACAACAACAAAACAAATATTATAACGCATTAATATGTGTTCAAAGTAAGAAACATCATGTATTAAATTTCACGAAAGTCGTTGTCAACTAGAAATACCGTACAGTGTTGACAAGAAGTAGAAGACGCACCTTTAAGTATCCAATAACCTGGTGTTGATCATTTTGGAAATTGCCTGCTGACACGCTAACACGACTACAGGTAGCAAACTGGCTGACATTAAAAGAGTGAAAACAATAGAACAATGTCACTTAAAGTCGTTAATTACTTGGTCACGTAGATAGCTTCACAAAATGGACTGATTACGTTGTTTTCGTTAGTTTTAGTGTTCGGTCCGAATATTCTTATATTCGCTCGCTAATTTGGTATTCGAAATATTCGAATAGTATGTTTAGGTCGGATGTGAAAAACCACTCTAAATGAGATTAATAATCCGGTTTCTTTGAATTGTCAGATCGGTCCTGCATGCAGCTTGCCTCGTGCATTCAGTCGTGAATATAAAACGTGTCTCGAGTTTCATAATATAATAATAGTGTTAGGAGTGACGTCGACAGTATTTTCAATAACACGGGAATGGGGTTTATCTATACTAATCAATATGTCGATTTTAAATCCTATAAACAAGAACTAAAAGAAATCTCTGCGATTAATTCATACAACAGTACTTTTTCGAATACTATACAATTTTCTATGGACCAATTTATACATTAAAATTTTTACTTCGAAATCTATTTGAAGAGATTATCGTACCAAAATAGATACTGTGTAACTAAATTTAAATTACTACTAAAGAAAGGTATATGGTTTAACATTACTAAAGATATTATCCTATGTAAACTTTGTAATACTCATATTAAAGATGAACACCATTATTTATTCAGTTGTAAAGAATCAAAATATTGAAAAGAGAAGATGAAAAAAAAAAAAATATATAGAAGCGTGTTTAAAATGAAAGGTATGCTGTTTTTGTGTAATGCATCATTACAGAAAAATCTTGCTCTATTTATTAAAAATCTAGTCTTGTGAACTTGTGAAATAATGTTTCTCCTATACACATTTAGCTATTTTGATTATGTACCCGGTGTTCATTGTTAACTATAGGTATTCCGTGTTGATGCGTGCTCTTGGCATATGTTGTATCTATGTACTTGCACTATCCTCTTGCAGTTACATATTGTAATGTGTCTGAGTGTTGTTAAATCCACCCGAATCCGTTCAGTCAGCAGTTTAGAGCTGAGTACTGTCAAAATGTTACATTCTCTAGCAAAATTAAAAATTAAAAAACCCCACAAAAAATAACAACATGTGAACTGATCTGATGGTATATGGTTTGTGAAAAAATATCTTAGAATAATGACTTTTGATTAGAGACTGTTCACACAGACCATGTAATCACTTTCAAATTTGACTTGAAATTGCCAAGACATGAATTTAATATTAATTATCTTCTTTCATTTCCATGTTCTAAGGTTTGTTTTTCTTCTTTATTATCATGTGCACTCGTTTCATTATTAAGTCCATTTTGTACGGGTGCGGGATTTTGGCGTGGTGCAGGCGCGGTACAATGATAACGAAGTCATTCAAAATTTCGATTCTATGGTTATGAATAGAAATGTTTCCACATGCATCAAACACCGCGCGCATGAAGAATTGCTCCTTTGCGTACAATTAAATAGACATGTACATAGTGATACTACTCTAAATGCATGTTCTTTGATAATTTATAAGCGGGGGAGGGGTTGGGCTTTTATTTAGATGAATAATTAACTCTGGATAAAGGTAAGAGATTAAATTGTAAATTCTAATACATGCGTATGTAATATCAGATCTAAGGGTAGAGTAAACCTTCATTTATTCATTCATTTCGATTTATTTTCGTGCTTATATCCAATTAAGATTCAAGCACGCTGCCCTGGGCATACACCTTCTGGGCAGTCTGTCCAGAGAGTGGGTTAGTGGTTAGTTGTTAGTTGTTAGTGGTTAGTGAGAGAGAAGTCGGTGCAGTGGTCTTACACCTACCAATTGAGTCGTTAAAACTCGCTCTGGATGGGAGCCGGTACCGAGCTGCGATCCCAGTACCTATCAGCCTTATGTACAATGGATTAACCACGACACCACCATTTGTAATGTAAAGCTTGTTTGACATGACATGACATAATGTTTTTAACATGCTCATATACCACTAAGGTTCCCCCCCCCCCCCCCCCCCCCCCCCGGGTTCGACCTCTGGAGGCCAGTGACCCAACCCGGGGCAGAATTACTTAGGACAATTTTGAATTTACGCCAATCAGGGGATGGGGCTTTATATATTAACATTTGTTGCGACATTTCTAAAGTAATAAAATTCATAAATATAATTTTTAAAACATTTATATAATTTTGATCGCAATTTTGGAACGGGTGTTTCTAATGTTAAAATAATAATACAGAGCTTTCTATTAACCCTAATTTTCCAGGTAGGTTGGTTTCTAGGAGGTTGTGCCTAGGCCACAGGAAGTTTGTTTAGCAAAGGGGCCGAGTGTTATAAAGGGCACCAATCATATTGGGAACTTCAGTGTGGCCGCAAACCGGGGGAGGGCCCCGAGGGGGCGGGAGGCAGTCCCCCGGATTATATTTATAGTGGCTTTACTACCTATGTGTAGTGTTTGGCAACAAGAAAGTGTAGTGCACGTTACTCATTATGTCATCCAGCTAATTAGTCTCAATAGCGAACACGTTTCAACAAAAACGTTTCAAAAAAAAAAAAAAACCCAAAACAACAAAACATCAATTAATTTCAAAAATAATAAAACATGTTTATTTTTTATCAGCAGGTTATAGGTTAGGTACAGTAATAATATATTTTTTATCAGCAGGTTATAGGTTAGGTACAGTAATAATATATTTTTTATCAGCAGGTTATAGGTTAGGTACAGTAATAATATATTTTTTATCAGCAGGTTATAGGTTAGGTACAGTAATAATATATTTGTTATTAATGTCAACTAAGGTAATTGTGATTTTAATGACTAAGACGTTTATGTGTTATTACACAATGAAGTGAGATCACATCGTCACCAATATGCGTACCGGCCTCGGTGGCGTCGTGGTTAGGCCATCGGTCTACAGGCTGGTAGGTACTAGGTTCAGATCCCAGTCGAGGCATGGGATTTTTAATCCAGATACCGACTCCAAACCCTGAGTGAGTGCTCCACAAGGCTCAATGAGTAGGTGTAAACCACTTGCACCGACCAGTGATCCATAACTGGTTCAACAAAGGCCATGATTTGTGCTATCCTGCCTGTGGGAAGCGCAAATAAAAGATCCCTTGCTGCTAATCGGAAAGAGTAGCCCATGTAGTGGCGACAGCGGGTTTCCTCTCAAAATCTGTGTGGTCCTTAAGCATATGTCTGACGCCATATAACCATAAATAAAATTTCTTTCTTTCTTTAATTATACGTGTATATCTTACCAGTCATAAAATTAATAAAGTTTGTTTGTTTCGTTTAAAGACACCACTAGAGCTAACTGATTTACTAATCATCGGCTATTGGATGTCAAACATTTGATAGTTTTGACATATAGTCTTAGAGAGGAAACTGTTACATTTTTCCACTAGCAGCAAGGGATCTTTTATATGCACTTCCCCACAGACAGGAAAGCACATATCACGGCCTTTGACCAGTTGTGGTGCACTGGTTGAAACGAAAAAACCCCAATCAGTTGAATGAATCCACCCAGGTGGTTCGATCCTGAGACGCAAGCACCTCAAGCGAGCACTCAACCGACTGAGCTAAATCCTGCCCCTAAAATGAATAAATTGCATCATACTCTGTGCGTAGTTTACTGCTATTAAATACTGACTGAAACATGCTTGCCCTTCATTACTGTCAAAATAGTTTTTATACAATCTCTTCATTACTTCTGGCGGGATTTAGCTAAGGCGGTGGAGAGCAAGCTCGAGGTGCTTCGGTCGAAGGATCAAATCCGCTCGGTGGACTTTTTCTCTGATTGTTTTTGTTTTGTTTTGTTTTTTGCCCCTGTTGCAACCAATATCTCATGACGAGAGTCCGTGGTATGTGCTGTTCTGTATGTGACAAAGTATATAAAAGATCCCTTGCTGCTAATGGGGAAAATGTAGCGGGTTTCCTTTGAAGACTAGTGTCAAAATTATCAAACCTTTGAAATCCAACAGCCGTTTAAAATAATGTGCTCTAGTGGTGTCATTAGTCAAAAGTAATAATTAACTTTTGATTTAACCTCAACAACAACAACTGTATTTCATGTTTAATTTATTTAAGAACTCTTAGCCAATTAAGATTCAAACACGCTATTCCGGGCACACATCTCAGATAACTGAGGTATGTGCCCGGAATAGCGTGATTAGTTAAAAGTCGTTAGTTACAGATAGGTCGGTATGGTGACCTTACGCTTCTCCATTGAACCGTTAAAACTGGCTCCTGGTGGGAGCCGATACCGGGATGCGAACCCAGTATTTACCAGCCTTAAATCAGCTGAAGCCGGTGGTAACAACAACAAATACATATCCCTCACACCCCACCCTGTTTTTACGTAAAGATGTATTCATGCGCACGACCAATGAAAAGGTTTATGGTCCCGTTTGTCGTAAGCAGTCAAATTATGAAAATTAATCCGCGCATGCCGATATGAAAAGCCGTCAGTGGATCACTCGCACAAAAGAAGTGAATACTTCATTTAGCTTTAATAACCAGCTTTAGAAAGTTGTTGTGGGGCAATAAATGTACTGTTTACTGTAACTGTAATATTGCCAGAATGCTTTAATTCAACATTAATATTAAAGCGTGTATGTAGTCAGGTGAACTAGAAACTGATGTTTGTAATACGGTCATAAAATTGAAAACTGGCAAGTGCTTTCAGGCATGTTGCAAAGTCTTTACGTTGTTAAAACATCAAGACTTTTTTCTAATGATTCTGAAAGGAAATCCATGTCACAACATAGTGTGGATTATTACCATTAAAAACGACTGCTGGGGAAAAAAGTGGAGTGGATCGAGTATAAATCAGCTAATCGGGCAGCAGTCAAGGGTCCGAGATTTCAAACCTGTAGGAGATGAGCGTGGGATGAGTGGAATATTTGACAGGATGAATTCTAGGGTGGGGTTCTGGGGCATGCTTCCTGGAAAATGTTGAATTAAAATTGCTCAGAGTCGAGTTTTCAAGGCATGTTAATGCTATATATTGTGGATGATGAATTTTTTAAAAACAATAAAAAGTGCATTTCAAAAAGGCGAAGGAGGGGCATAGAACCTCTGTAACCCCCTGTGGATTCGCCAGTGGATTTCATGATTAAATTGATTAACGTATTTTCTTGAATGTTAATGTATATTTCCACAGTTGATGGAGCCTAACAATGTCTTCTTTCCTCCCCTCTACCGTGATGGAGCCTAACACTGTCTTCTTTCCTCCCCTCTACCGTGATGGAGCCTAACAATGTCTTCTTTCCTCCCCTCTACCGTGATGGAGCCTAACACTGTCTTCTTTCCTCCCCTCTACCGTGATGGAGCCTAACAATGTCTTCTTTCCTCCCCTCTACCGTGATGGAGCCTAACACTGTCTTCTTTCCTCCCCTCTACCGTGATGGAGCCTAACAATGTCTTCTTTCCTCCCCTCTACCGTGATGGAGCCGCCTCGTACATTGATCTCATATTAAGTCGGTATAAAATAGTTTTAGGCGTATGGGAAGGGGGGAGTGTTTTGAGGGTCGAACCCCATCCTGCCCCTATTCAAGTAAATTTTCTTTTTTCAATCCAGTGTGTGTGTGTGTGTGTGTGTGTGTGTGTGTGTGTGTGTGTTTATGTGTGGTGTGTGTGTGTGTGTTTATGTGTGGTGTGTTGATATGTGTGTGGTGTGTGTGTGTGTTTATGTGTGGTGTGTTTATATGTGAGTGTGTGTGTGCTTGAGTGTGTTTGTGTATGTGCGTGTGTGTGTGCGTGTGTGTATGTATGCGAGTTTGTGTATGTATGTGAGTTTTTGTGTGTGCGTTTGTGTGTGACAGTGTGTGTGTGTAGGGGGCCATGCGTGTGTGCGTGTGTGTGTGTCCAGTTCAATTGTTTTGTCTTGTTTTGTTTTGTAATTTTGGAATATTTCTTTTTATTAAAACAATGACTATTATGTAACCAGCAAGAAAAGTGTAAGTTAGCTTTTGTTAAAACATCACACATACATACAACAACATTTCATCACCATTCTGAACCACAATTAAAAAAAAAAGGTCTCAATGGAATTCTTTGTAATAAATATGGTAATGACATCAATAAAATTGATCATAAGTCATTTAAGTTCACGGGATATTCTCGAACCGGGCCTGCTGAGGTTTACCCCGCCTGAAGAACAATATCACCATTGATTTGCCTTTCCCGCCATTCACCGACGTGGCCACGCAATTCAATGGCGCTAATTAGCCATGATCCCGACTTGAACCTTTGCACACATGCGTAACAGTCCGACTTGAAAGTAATATTAGCGTTATGCGCTGACCAACTTAGTTTAATATTAATAACAAAGCTAATATTTATCCGATGAAGCAAATCCAACACGTTCTGCATGTGAGTTTATGCGGTGCGTTTTACCGTCTGTATATTTGTTTCTGTTGAGTTTTTTGTTCTTGTTTGTTATTTGTTTGTGGGGTTTTTTTTTTGTGGTTTTTGGGGTTTTTTTTGTTGGGTTTTTTTTTTTTTGGGGGGGGGGGGGTGTTATTTTTCTTTGGGGGAGAGGTGTTAGCTAATGTTATCTATAGCACGTCCATCCTACTGTTGCTGTTGTGGTTTTTGTTGTTGTTGTTGTTGTTTTATTATTGCAGTGTAACAGTTAAAGTTTGCTTTGTTTAACAACACCGCCAGGGAACATGGATTTATTAATCATCGGCTATTGGATGTCAAACATTTGGTAATTTTGACATTTATAGCAAGGTTCGTTTTTATATGCACCATCCTACAGACAGGTTAGAACATACCACGGCCTTTAATATACCAGTCGTGATGCATTGGCTAGAACGTGAAATAGTATACCCAAGGCGCTCACTGACGGGGACGTCAAGCAAGCTCTTTATCACCGGGCCCGTGCTTATAAAACGTTTAGACGTCACACGCATATAACTCCGCCTGCCACGGACCCCAGTCGGGCTGCTGGTGCTCTCCTGCACATGCCAGTGCAGGCGTGCGCTCAAACAGCTTGCTGTGAATGTGCACGTTAATAGCTATACCATACCATACATTGTCATGACATTACTGTCTCAGACTATTGTTACAAGCTAAGATTCCGACACATCCATCCTGTTGTTTAGTTACAAGCTAAGGTTCTGACATATCCATTCTGTTGTTTAGTTACAAGCTAAGATTCTGACACATCCATGCTGTTGTTTAGTTATAAGCTAAGATTCTGATACATCCATTCTGTTGTTTAGTTACAAGCTAAGATTCTGACACATCCATGCTGTTGTTTAGTTATAAGCTAAGATTCTGATACATCCATTCTGTTGTTTAGTTATAAGCTAAGATTCTGGCACATCTATTCTGTTGTTTAGTTACAAGCTAAGATTCCGATACATCCATTCTGTTGTTTAGTTACAAGCTAATATTCTGGCACATCCATTCTGTTGTTTAGTTACAAGCTAAGATTCTGGCATATTCATCCTGTTGTTTAGTTACAAGCTACAGTTTTGACACATTCATTCTGTTGTTTAATTATAAGCTAAGATTCTGGCACATTCATCCTCTTGTTTCGTTACAAGCTAAGATTCTGATACATCCATCTTGTTTCATTACACGATAATTACATGATCTAGCTCAAACATCCTTTGTTTCATCATAAGTTAAGGTTTTGACAAATGTATCCTTTCGTTTCGTTACAAGCTAAGGTATCCTTTCGTTTCGTTACAAGCTAAGATTCCAGCTTATTCAGTGAATTCATCCCTTTGTTTCGTTACAAGCTAAGGTATCCCTTTGTTTCGTAACAAGATAAGGTATCACTTTGTTTCGTTACAAGCTAAGGGATCCCTTTGTTTCGTTACAAGATAAGGTATCCCTTTGTTTCGTTACAAAATAAGGTATCACTTTGTTTCGTTACAAGATAAGCTCTCTCTCTCTCTCTCTCTCTCTCTCTCTCTCTCTCTCTCTCTCTCTCTCTCTCTCTCTCTCTCTCTCTCTTTACCCCCACTTTTTATATTTGCTTGTCGCCCCATATAACAACGCATAGATAGTGTGAATGCCCTCCCTCCCGAAATATGGATGTCCTCCACATGAAATCCTACGACAATGCCTCTTTCAGTCTCTGTAAGGTGTGTATAAAGTATCTTTGTGCATAATATAAGTATGTATGTGTGCGCGCGTTTTGTGTGCGCGCGCGCGCGCGTGTGTGTGTGTGTGTGTGCGCGCGCACGCGCGTGTGTGTGTGTGTGTAGGTTTGTATAATAAACAATTATTTCGTGTGCATCTAAGTATCTTCTGTGACTTTACGGGTCATCGTGACTCTGAAATTTGACGCCAGCGTTTCAAAGAAATATAAAACCGTGTTTATAATCACTGGTATACTCAATGGGTATTCGTATTCAAACAACAACAACGCAACACAACGCAATCGCAATAATAAAACTCATCTTGGTGTAAAACAACTGACTCTTACCTTAAGATGTGTGTTCAGTGTTCAAATTCCGTAAATTAAATAAGTCTGGCCCTGAAAGATTAAAACCAAACACACCATTTGTAATGACAACTCTTGTGGATTTACATGCGGCTCTATTTATTTTATGAGTGTCTGCACCTAGGTACATGAATGGTTTCGTTATGCAAATTACAGAACCACAATTATTTCGTCAATCACAACAGCATTACAACAATTTGTCATCGATATGTGCAACCCTTTTATTTTCGCACAAAGACTGGGTGTTTAGTGATTGTGAACGGCAGTGAAATGCAAATTGTACCGCCTTTAGCTTGCTAGCGTTTGAATAGCAGCGATTAGAAATGATTTCACACGCTAAAGCATTGTTTCGATTCGGGTCAGTGAAATAAATGGCCCAGACCGTTATCCGTAGCGCGAGTTGAAGGCAATAGGGACTGGGCTTTTCAAGCGCCTCTGTATGAATTTCAATGCTTTTGTCGACAATCCCACATAACTCATTTGGTATTCGTAATTCTTTGGAATTACTTATCATAATAACGACGAAAATATATTATGAGCGGTTCAAAAGACCGTTGGATTTTACATTGGGAGGGTGGGAGTTGAAACCGACAATGGAGTCTGGGAGAAAGCGTAATAGAAAGTGCCATTAAAGGGGTTGCTATTTAACGTGATATATTACACACGTGCCGTCTAATCATAGAAGCGCTGCTAAACAACTACCCAGACAAAAATAAAATCATTTCCACTTAGAGACGGCTAAGGGCGGGATGTAGCCCAGTGGTAAAGCGCTCACTTGATGTGCGGTCGGTCTGAGATCGATCCCCGTTGGTGGGCCCATTGGGCTATTTCTCGTTCCAGACAGTGCATCACGACTTGTATATCAAAGGCCGTGGTATGTGTTATCCTGTCTGTGAGTTGGTGCATATAAAAGATCCCTTGCTACTAATGGAAAATGGGTTTCCTCTCTAAGGGCCGATTTCTCGGCGACCGCTCAAATATGCAAGGTTTAAACCCTCGCTCACGATCACTCAAACCTAGTTCAATATGAACCATCGATCATTATAGATCCCATTTCACGTGCGACTTCATTATCTCGCTCAGCAAAACCTGGCTGTTCCATGTTGCATTCATTTCATGTACCCTTTTATTGTTTCTTGTTTCTATCAGTTATCAGTTATGACAAAACGTTGTAACAATTAAATAATTAACATCGGAATATAGTCGAGAATAAACAAACAGATAGCAGAAGCAACAGGGATTAAGAAAATGATGGTCGTATATAACCATTAAATATAACGCTGACGAAAACACCCACAACCGAACAATCAAATAATTAAAGTTCAAGTTTTGTTTAACGCTATCACTAATAAAGCACATTGATGTATTAAGCATGAATGATATCACTAATAAAGCACATTGATGTATTAAGAATCGGCTATTGGAATGAATGAATGAATGAATGAATGATATCACTAATAAAGCACATTGATGTATTAAGCATCGGCTATTGGAATGTATGAATGAATGAATGATTGAATGAATGAATGAATGAATGAATGATATCCCAGCAAAAAAAACACAACAGCTACTTGGCGTCAAACAATGGTAAACAATATATATATATATATATATATGCTTGAATTGATGATGATCATCAATATAAACCGGCCTCGGTGGCGTCGTGGCAGGCCATCGGTCTACAGGCTGGTAGGTACTGGGTTCGGATCCCAGTCGAGGCATGGGATTTTAAATCCAGATACCGACTCCAAACCCTGAGTGAGTGCTCCGCAAGGCTCAATGGGTAGGTGTAAACCACTTGCACCGACCAGTGATCCATAACTGGTTCAACAAAGGCCATGGTTTGTGCTATCCTGCCTGTGGGAAGCGCAAATAAAAGATCCCTTGCTGCCAATCGGAAGAGTAGCCCATGTAGTGGCGACAGCGGGTTTCCTCTCAAAATCTGTGTGGTCCTTAACCATATGTCTGACGCCATATAACCGTAAATAAAATGTGTTGAGTGCGTCGTTAAATAAAACATTTCTTTCTTTCTTTCTTTCTTTAATTATACGTGTGTATCACAGTGTAAAGGATTGTGCAAAGTGTAATTACCATAAGTATGTTAACAGTTCGTGTATATGAATATGACATAAATATATTAAAATACTGAATGGAAGTCAATGTGTCGTAAAAAATTTAAAATAAGTTGTGGGTGAAATGGAAATAATTCCATCATATGTTGTCTTCCAAATATATCTTTTCGCGTCTGTTCAAAATTATTACTCTCCACCAAAAAGATGGTGAACCGTCAGAGTACAAAGACACTGCGTTGGAGGATCTTTCTTCAAAATAAATGAATGTGTCAAATATGTGTGATCGATGCGAGCACGACACAAGACTACTTCATCCTTCCTGCACCGCCTGTAGGAGGACTTTCACTCTCCTAGGACTAGCTTGACAGAATGAAGCTTGTTTGCAAACGCACCGTTCCAATCATATTGCCAAGTTGAAAATATATATATTGGTTAATATCACGTTTAAGATCAATGTAAGGCACGCCAACCCTAGAATGAGGCAAATCTAAAGCAGACTTGGTAGCTACATCTGCCTTTTCATTATCCCTGATGCCAGTATAGCTGGGAACCAAACAAAATGATAATGTCTTTATTAGTAATAGATAAAAAGACACACTTTCGTATCAACATCCCAGTTAAGGGGTTTTCCAGCTTAATATTTTGTAAAGTTTGGAGACACGAAAGTAAGTCTGTAAAAATAATATACTTGATGTCGTCTTAGAAATCTCGCTACATCAGTAGCATGTGATTTTATATGCACCACCCCACATACAGGATAGCACATACCACGGCCTTTGATATACCAGTTGTGGTGCACTGGCTAGATCGAGAAATAGCTCAATTGGCTCACCGATGGGCATCGAACCTAGAAGACCGGGCATCAGGTGGACGCTTTATCACTGGGCTACTTCCCGCCAATCCAGACAATTAAAGGCATGCTGGGAAAATCTCAAAACATGGGCGAAGAGAAAAAACAAACCAAAAAGAAAAACGAATGTTAGGCTGGAAACCTTCCGCACAGGTGGTGGAACTCTAGTACCGTGTCCCAGCTGGCGACGAAAAGGCGGTGGAAGGAATTATTCAAAATGTATATGACCCTCTACCTAATAACTTAATGATGATGCCACACCAAATGAAAATGGTACGTGTATATTGTGTGGCACCTACAACCTCTGGGCATTCACTGTACATGTTTGTGATAAAATCGTGTTTGGTACGATCTATCTCATCACCAGATGGAAATTTTGTCTATGTCGTGCTGCAGTAGCCAATGCAGTACGCCTTATTGCATGGTTTGCACTTGCTATGCTTACTGAAGTTAAATCTGTACAAACTATGTGAAATGAACCTGTTGCAAGAAACCTCGATGTCAACAGTATTTGCTACATGTCTGTGATGTTATGGCCTTTGTTTACAAGTTATAATTAATCGTGGAACATAATTTCCAAATTATGCACACCTTTCTTTGAAAAACAGAATCGTTGCCGGACTTCATCTTCACTGTATGCGTCAAACGGGTCACACTGTACCCTAGAAACAGGCGGTAGGCTACTTAAAGATATAGCAATTTCAAGATCGTCAGTATCGGAGTCGGCCATATTTCCATGGATCAAGGCCTTAAACACCCGATTTGTGGGTTTACCTTGAACCTTGTTTAAGACGTTCCCGCTAAAGCTAAAACTATTTTGTAGTGTAATATTCATACAGGTGTACAGGGAAACTGTAGACAAAAGGGTTCGCTAGGTGCATATTCGACACCCCCGTCATAGGCGTACGGTCTCCTATCTTTGTAGGGTGTGTGTGTGTGTGGGGGGGGGGGGGGGCAGACTAGCTTTCGCCCGAATTAAACGAAAATGCCCGAATTTACATAACATTTCATGATATTAGCATTTCTACTAAACAGCTATACAGGGGTGCAAATGAATATCTATGTACTTGGATTATAGCTAATTTTGAGGGTAGAAGGATGGAAATCATTGGTAAAAAAACAGTCTCAGGTTAGCTCATTTTGCCCGAATATCACTATCATTTTTGCCCGAATTTGAGGTTTTGCTCAGGCACGGGGGGGGGGGGGGGGAGGCAGTTGCCCCTCTGCCCCCTGTCGTGTACGTTTATGACCTCCAACCCCATGTTCAGACCACGCTATGCCCCTAAGTATATATATTTTTTCTTGGGAGTGTGCGTAAGCGCGGACATATCGTTCCTACGGGCCTGCATTAAGTAAACACTGTACACCGATGCCATGTAGTCTAATATTGAACAGCTTACCGTAGAGTATTGAAAAACATTCCACAGAATTACTGCAGATTTAGATACAAAAATGAATAGAACCAGTACGTAAATCATTACGGCATTGGTATTTCGATTATGACGTCACACGCATTGGCGTATCCAGGACCCATATTCACAAAATATCGTAAGCCTAGTTTTACACGTAAACGTAAATCTACGACTGAAGAGCTATTCACGAAACAACGAAAACGTAAGTTACGTGTAAAGTTGGACGTAAATATAAGACAAGAGTGCCTCAGGTTGCAACTAACGCTGCACGTAAGTTGTGTACATATAATAAATCAAGCACGATCGCCGTTATTTACTATTATTTACGGAAACTAGCAGCATTTCCAATAAATGAAGCAGTTTGCTATGGCGAACGCCCACGGATTGAACATATGTTTGTTCATGATCGAACGGATGTTTTCGACTTGGCCAATTTCTCCTGAGTTATCTTTTCCTTTTTAAGAAATATCCTCAAGTTCGTGCCAAAACGCGGATCCCCACCAATACCAAAATGCCATGGTTCACTGTTCGCAATGTTATTGTTAGCAGACGACAAACAAAATTGCGTTTTGCGCATTTGTTATTTACCCGGTAGCCATCGTTTCTAATGTGTTTTTATTAATTACTCCAGTGAGAATGTTAAATCGTAGATTTACGTCCAACTAAGTTACGTTTATATTTACGACCATCTTTGAGAATACGGTGCTTCTTGCACGTAAACGTAAATCTACGGCACACGTAAGTGCTAGTCGTAGACGTAAATTTACACTTTTTTGTGAATATGGGTCCTGGATTTTATATTGGAGGCATCCATATTGTGGGTGGGGATGGGGGACTCACTAAGAATCGTGTAATGGGGTGACAGAGAAATATAAGAGGTGGTGTGGGGAAAACGATATACGATGGGGGGGGGGGGGCGTGGTCCCATAGTACCCCCACACTTTCAACGCCTGTGGACATACGTATTTGGTGTTATGCCATATTTATACTTAAATGTTAACATACCGCTGGATGTTTGTGTGTGTGTATGTTGGGGGGGGGGGGGGGGGACCGTGCAAAGCTACCATATGCGGGGCTCTGATCTGTCCATGCACGCAATACATCATTCCAAAAAGGAAATTTAAACGTTTGATCTATATATTAAAGCAACATTGGCACCATGTTTTTATATAAATACATATCGATTATGAATATATTTATCTAAAAACAAAATACAATTACCCTTAGACAGAAAGTGTCTTGTGAAACCTTTTATAATTTTAATAGGATTATAAGCGTACAAGACGAGGAGTCGGGGGGGGGGGGCAACTTCCCCTCCCAAAGTGCTGAAGCACATCTTCGCATTTGGACAAAAACGATGGAGACGTTTATGCAAAATGAGCTCAGGCGCGTATTCAAGGGGAGTGTTTGTGTGTGTGGGGGGGGGGGGGGTTCGAAAACCCCTCTCTGCTCAAGCACAATTTTTCTCTCTTTTTTTTTGTTCAGTATATTTTCTAGAGGAGCATGATTCAAATTCATCCCCGATAAATTTCACTCGGCACAGTCTAGATCCTCCCCTGCATAACAATTCCTGCTTGGGCGTCTGGAGCTGGCCTGAAAACTTTTTACAACGTATTTCCATCATTTCACTCACAGTGTTAGTTGCAATCCGAGTAAAATGCATAGCGATTCGTTTGGAATCCTCTATGGCTGTTTGGTAGTAATGCAAACGTATAATAAACGTTGTTATACAGATTTTAGCATTTTTTGTTTAAATCAGGGGGAAATAGGCCCTTTCACCTCAAAAATAGGAGCCCGTACATCCATGAATAGGGGCGAATGTTCCAATCGCTCTTAATTTACGACACATACATCTGAATGACAAAACTGTTTACTGCGATTAAGACCGTATATCTGCACAAATCAGAGTCGAATGAGCATTTGGCAAAATAGTGGTTGATTCCATGAATCTCTATCTAATGCCTCGTCTACAGGAGGGCAGCCACTGCTGGGGAGATCCTTTACTGGACACAACATCCTTGTTGACCACCACTCCCAGACTAGGTTACTAAATCAAAACTAGCACAGGACAGAGCTCATTGGAATAAGTACAGCTATGATGACTGGTACTAATGAATCACTGTCATAACAAAAAAAGTTTGATTTGTTTAACAACACCACTAGAGCACATTGACTTATTAATCGTCGGCTATTGGATGTCAAACATTTGATAATTTTGACATATAGTCTTAGAGAGGAAACCCGCCACATGTTTTCATAAGTAGCAAGGGATATTTTATATGCACCATCCCACAGACAGGATAGCACATACCACGGCCTTTGATATACCAGTCGTGGTGCACTGACTGGAACGAGAAATAGCCCAATGGGCCCACCGACGTGGATCAATCCAAGACCGACCGCGCATCAAGCGAGTGCTTTACCAGCGGGCTACGTCTCAACCACAACAACCACCACCACCACCACCATCACCATCACCACCACCATCACCACCACCACCACCACCACCATCACCACCACCCCCAACACCACCATCACCACCACCACCACCACCACCACCACCACCATCACCACCACCACCACCACCATCACCACCACCACCATCACCACCACCACCACCACCACCACCACCACCATCACCACCACCACCACCATCACCACCACCACCACCACCACCACCATCACCACCACCCCCAACACCCGTCATAACAGTGATGATATCAGGGCTAAGTTAACCGTTTATACGATGCATCCACATGACGCACCCGCAAACGCATACACATCTTGACATATGGAACTTAGATTTAGCAGACGACATTCAAAGTTTAGCAATCCACTTTACTCATTGGTCCATTAAAACCCAGTAGTAATCTTATTTTATGTTTTTTATTATTCTCGAGTGGTGTATTTATAGAGCTATTATGAGTTGAGGTAAAAACGAATACAAAAAACCAACAACAAACAAATCTGCGTTTATACGATGCATCCACATGACGCATCCGCAAACGCATACACATCTTGACATATGGAACTTAGCTTTAGCAGACGACATTCAAAGTTTAGCAATCCACTTTACTCATTGATCTATTAGTAATTAAAACCCAGCAGTAATCTTGCTGCAGACGTGTTAACGTATTATGCAGTTGAAGAAACACTGGCGTGAGACCATTACAATAATACATAGACAGACATGGCGATTTAGATTAGTGAAAGGTCAAGGAACTTAGTAACTTGTACTGTAAGCTGAACGCGTAGCTCGGTAAATAAAAACAGTGTCATTCTTATTTGGTCAGTACTTGATCACCTGTAAGGATTGGAATGTGGGAAGAGTGTGGGAGGCGGGGGTGGGGCAGGGATCAAGATTTAGCATGTTGGTGAAACAGTTATACCCGCCGCGAGGGTGGGGGTCGGTCGCTAGATCATTCTCCCTCAGTCGACCACTGACAGGGCTTCTAGAATTTATATAAAATCCACTAGCCATGGGATCAGTGATTTAAAACATTTACTAGCCACGATTAAAAATTCACAAGCCCTACTTTACTTTAAGTTAATACAATTTTACTAAATAATAGTAATAGTCAGATATGTCACCTAAAGAGGGAGACAGAGCTTAAAAACACAAACATTGGGAGGTTGGGGTGGGGACAGGATATTTATATTTACAAAATAGACTTAACTGCAACATTTGACCAAAAAAAAAATTCACTAGCCGTCAGGCATGTAGTTATTTACTAGCCCAACATTGAATATCACTAGCCATGGGTGTGGGGCTATCATAATCTAGAAGCCCTGACTGATCATAAAGATTATAAAATGTTAATATACTCAACTCCAATGAAAACGCACCACCCAATTTTCAGCTGTTATTGCTATCGCATGTGTTAGGTTGCTGTAAAACACCATAACCAAAATCCTTGTATACAATTTTGGGGTTATATATTGACTTCCAGAATACAGCCAATTATACAAACTCAGTTAAATGTATTAGTTTATCTTCTCGTATTTTTTTTTCTTTTACTACAAATGTGACTGGCACGTTTTCAGTGGAATTCAGTATACAATCTGATTAAACTGTCATCTTACCGTCACTGCCCATCGCCTGGAAAGAAAGAAACAAATTTTTTTTATATAATGATGCACTCAACACATTTTAATGTTTGGTTATATGGTTAAAAATTAATGTTTGTTTTGTTTAACGACACCACTAGAGCACATTGATTAATTAATCATCGGCTATTGGATATCAAACATTTGGTTATTCTGACACGTAGTCATCGGAGGAAACACGCCACATTTTTCCATTAGCAGCAAGGGCTCTTTTATATGCACTTTCCCACAAACACGAAAGCACATAATACGGCCTTTGACCAGTTGTGGCGCACTGGTTGGAACGAGAAAAAACAAACAATCAGATGAATGGATCCACCGAGGTGGTTCGATCCTGCGACGCAAGCACCTCAAGCAAGCACTCAACCGACTGAGCTAAATCCTGTTCTTTTCGGTTATATGGCGTCGGACATATAAGGACCACACTGCTAACGAGAGAGAAAAAACTTGCCGCCACACAATGTGACACTTTTACTTTTTTCGATTAGCTACAATGTTAGAGTTTGTTCTTTTAACGACATCGCTAGGGCGCATTGATTTATTAATCATCGACTATTGGGTGTCAAACATTTTGACATGTAGTCTCAGAGAGGAAACCCGCCACATTTTTCCATTAGTAACAAGGATGCACCAGTCCACAGACAGAATAGCAAATACCATGACCTTTGATATACCAGTCGTGGTACATTAACTGGAACGAGAAATAGCCCAATGGTCCCACCGACGGGGGTCGATCCCAGACCGACCGCGCATCAAGCGGGCGCTTTACCAATAGGCTACCTCCCGACCCTCTTCAGGTCAGGTCAGGTTAAAGTGCTCAACGTGAAACTTCAGAGCAAGCTGTTGTAGCGCACGGCTGTCATGGGCGCAGGTGTTCACTTATGCCGGCTCCTCCGTCTAGGACAGAAATGGGTTTAGGTGGGTGGGAGGAGGGACCGCCCGCGCTGTCAAGTGCAAGAGAGCACTAGCAGCCCGTGGTTGGTCTCCCATGGTCAACCCTAGTTTTAGCCTTTCGATTGGGTGTTCCCCCCTCCGCAGCTGCAAAGTATCTTATATATACAACATTCCATATTTATGGCATTAAGCGGCATTGATGGCGCAGCGGTTAAGCAATCGATCTACAGACTGGTAGGTACAGGGTTCGCAGCCCGGTTCCGGCTCTAACCCAGTGCGAGTTCTTAAGGGCTGAATGTGTAGGTGTAAGGCCACTACACCCTCTTCTCTCTCACTAACCACTAACCAACCAACAACTAACCCACTATCCTGGACAGACAGCCCAAATAGCTGAGGTGTGTGTGCCTAGGATAGCGTGCTTGAACCTTAATGGGATATAAGCACGAAAATAAGTTGAAAAAACGTTGCCACGGCTTTTGATAAACCAGCTGGTGGGAGCAATGACTAGAACGTGGAATAGCCCAAAGGGCACACCGATAGAGAACGATTCTATATCGGTCTCGCATTAGACGAACACTTTACATCTGGGCTGCGTCCCCACACCACACCAACCGCATCGTCTGGAACGTTTTCGTTGGTAAATCACACATTAGCTAACGCTATTTCATCTGGCGTCACTGTAACCTTGGTAATGAACGCAGACCATGTCTGTTCCTGGGAAGGCGAGGGGCGTGACTGGATCTTTTGTGAATAGCAGCCTGGGCATTCATTAACATTTGAGTTTGTCTAGATCTACAAACGGAGCTATCCAAGGCACAGTGGCCAGTAAAATACAATTTCAATTAGGCTGGTGTTAATCGAGAGTTTAGCTTCTTGGGCTTAAAGGGACTATCCTGAGTTTGCAACCATTTATAACATATTTTCAAATAATAAATCCCTTTTAACAAATAAAGTACGTCTTGAATATAATTTGTTTAGAATATCTGTGTATGCATATCGATAGTCCGTCCTATCCTACAAAACAAAATTGGTAAATAATTTCAGTTTGATTAGGCGTAAGAAGAAAAGTAAAAGTGTTTTGGAAAAAGAATTTTTGTGTGCAATTTAGGCAATCGGTTCAGAAATAAATATTTTATCGTAAATTCAATTGTTTGAAAAAAAGGTGTTCCCTGCGGGGAGGATTATTAGAGGCGGATCTAGAGAGGGGGGCAACAGTTATAGTTTTATTATATATCAATTTTAATTTGTTTACGATCCCCCTCTCCCAGAGTTCCCTTGGCATACCGCTGCATGTCATTGGGGGCCCCCTAAATGGATTTTCTAGATCCGCTACTGATAATAGTGTATTTTTGGTCGTCTTAATGTTTAGAGTGGCTCAAATTTCTTTGAAACCCGATAAGTTTTCCATTAGCAGCAAATTATTTTTATACCGGAACATTCCTGATATTGCCCGACTTTGGCGTGTTTACCAAACAAAAACGCTTACAATTCTTTCGTTTTACTTTATCTGTGAAGTGGTGTAGCTAAAAAAAAAAAAAAACTCCTTTTATCTGCAAAACGCAGTCATGCAAAAATTACGTTTTGCCTGACGCGAATTAATGTTCAACGGTAAATAATGGACATGCATGATCGTGTATATTAATTAGTGAAATGGCTTTAGTAAATCAACATTTATAGAAGCTTATACTGTTAGAAGGTATCAAATTACAATGACAGACCCTAGTTTTTAAACACTACGGCGGGTTTTTATTAGAGTTGTTTTTTATAACTGAAATTACACATTACAGACATTACATGTTATTGTTTAGATTATTGATGTCCATACAGCTCAAGTGTTTCTGGTCTCTCTAATTGGTCTCTCTAATACCACGAAATTAGACATTACAGACATTACATGTTATTGTTTACATTATTGATGTCCGTACAGCTCAAGTGTTTCTGGTCTCTCTAATTGGTCTCTCTAATACCACGAAATTAGACATTACAGACATTACATGCTATTGTTTAGATTATTGATGTCCGTACAGCTCAAGTGTTTCTGGTCTCTCTAATTGGTCTCTCTAATACCACGAAATTAGACATTACAGACATTACATGTTATTGTTTAGATTATTGATGTCCGTACAGCTCAAGTGTTTCTGGTCTCTCTAATACCACGAAATTAGACATTACAGACATTACATGTTATTGTTTAGATTATTGATGTCCGTACAGCTCAAGTGTTTCTGGTCTCTCTAATTGGTATCTCTAATACCACGAAATTAGACATTACAAACATTACATGTTATTGTTTAGATTATTGATGTCCGTACAGCTCAAGTGTTTCTGGTCTCTCTAATTGGTCTCTCTAATACCACGAAATTAGACATTACAAACATTACATGTTATTGTTTAGATTATTGATGTCCGTACAGCTCAAGTGTTTCTGGTCTCTCTAATTGGTATCTCTAATACCACGAAATTAGACATTACAGACATTACATGTTATTGTTTAGATTATTGATGTCCGTACAGCTCAAGTGTTTCTGGTCTCTCTAATACCACGAAATTAGACATTACAGACATTACATGTTATTGTTTAGATTATTGATGTCCGTACAGCTCAAGTGTTTCTGGTCTCTCTAATACCACGAAATTAGACATTACAGACATTACATTTTGGGCTTCTTACTAATATTAAGACGACCAGAAACACATTGAATATACAGACACTGATATTCTAAACAAGAAAACATATTTAATATGTAAGTTTAATCGTAGAAATATTTTATTAGTCGGAAACATCTTACAATGCAGCAAACTCAAGAATATCCCTTTAACAAAGACCGATTTTAATCATGCATATGATAATAGACAAGACCAGTGATAGTTAACAGTTTCCCATTACGTTTCATTAATAATATAGGGCCATTTTGTTTAGAAAATTATTCAGTTATAACGAATGTTGCAAGTATATTCAGGCTGTATAGGACTTATTTGCTATTTTGCTATACAAATAAATATAGATGGAAAATAATTGATAGAAAAATTAGGAAAACTTACAGAATTGTTGGCTGCCCTGTTACAATAAAGAAGCGACCCAGCTTCTAAGTTCATAACAGCGTAAACCCCTGGTGTTTGATTCCATGCACTTTTGTACACTTATACGAGAATATGTAACGAAACTATAAAATAGGATTAAATAAAACAAAGTACTTTTGGACTGACCTCGGGTCAAACAGGGACGACCTTGACCAGATTAACGCTGTAGACGAAAGGATTAGGCGCTCAAAGAACTTGCCCTATTGTGGAAAACTCACTGACCAGAAGAGAGAGAAGGAGAAAAAACCATGTTAGTTATTAGTACCAGAAGTAAAAATGTTTTATCCACTTGGTTTAAAATCAGCACCCATTAGTCTCAATAATGTATAAGGCGTGCCATCTGGTTCCAAGTTGGTGGGCAATGGTAACTTGGTAGGTGTTGGGTTCGCATTGAGAGCTAGATGGACATTATACATTTTGAACAGTTATGATCGCTCTTTCAGCCAGAGATAACTATACAGCGAAAACACGGAATTGCTGCCTACCACCGGGTAGTGTGTATATTAGTGACATATTAATCACTAATACACACATTACAGAAAGAAACCCGTCAGCATCTACGTATTTAACCGGAACATTGTTGAAAGTGGGTGCTGTCGGGTTTCTTCCAGTAATGTGTATTAGTGGTTAGTATGCGAAATATTTGTTATCGGCTAACTCGAAACTGATCACGGTAATGGTATATAGTGGTAGGCGGCAATTCAATTTCGTGTGTTCGCTATAGAGTGGGCGGGAGGTAAAGCGCTCGCTTGATGCGCGGTCGGTTTAGGGTCGATCCTCGTCGGTGGCCCCATTGGGCTATTTCTCGTTCCAACCAGTGCTCCACAACTGGTGTAATAAAGGCCGTGGTATGTACTGTCCTGTCTGTGGGATGGTGCATATAAAAGATTCATTGCTGCTAATCGAGAAGAGTGGCCCATGAAGTGCCGACAGCGGGTTTCCTCTCTCTCTCTCTCTATCTGTGTGGTCCTTAACCATATGTTTGACGACATATAACCGTAAATACAATGTGTTGAGTGCGTCGTTAAATAAAACAGTTCCTTCCTTCCTTCGCTATAGTTATCTCAGGCTGAGAGAGTGGTCATAACCGTCCACATGTCCGTCGAGCTCTGGAGCGGTAGAGTACTCGGGCAGTGGTTCAGTCAGATGAGATGTAAGTCTTACACACCAATCAGTGTTATACGGATGCCACATCAAGTCATAGTATATGCATTTGTAATAGCATTTTTGACATCCAACTGCCGATGATTAAAAAATCAATGTGCTCTAGTAGTGTTATTAAAGAAAACAAAACGTGTATCAGCATACAATGAAAGTAGATATCCAAGATCTTACTTGACAGGGGTCGAAAATGGCTTACATTCCTGCCGGACATTCGGTCCGGGTAGCTACTATTTCTACCAGCCCGAATCAAAACCTGCCGAACCAAACATGATCATAAAGTATAAACGCAAAATAATTGCCGGTCCGGCGGGAAGGCAGGCAAAAATATCGTCCGGCCCGTGGCGATGATGTTCGAAAAAACAAAAAACAAAATCAGGTCGGGATAGCAGAATTACGATCCCTGCTTGAGCTTCAGAATTTTGACTTCACCCTTTATTGTAATCTCCTTTCATAATTATTATGTAGCTTAGAGATGTTCTTTGTTGAATCCGACTTTGATTTACTTCTGTTAATTCAAGCTCAGTCGTGAATTTTATATGGCAGTTGGTCACATCATTCTGCAAAGTTAAAGTATGTTTTGTTTAATGACACCACTAGAGCATACTGACTTAGTAATCATCAGCTAATGGATGTCAAACATTTGGTACAGGTCTTGAGAAAACCCACTACATTTTTCTATTAGCAGCCAGGTTTTTGCATATGCACTTTCCCACAGACCGGACAGCACATACCACGACTGATATACCAGTCGTGGGACACTTACTGGTTAGGATGGAGGACAAGTTCAATCAGAGAATGGGTCCACTGTGGGCGTTCGTTCCTGCTATCAAAGCACCTCTGCCGGGCGCCCGGCCGACTGATTTGGATCGGCCCACATTAACCAGTGTTACATACGACTGTTGTATGTCAAAAGTCAGTACATTTCAGCATATGACGACAGTAGATATCCAAGATCTTCCTTGAGCCTCAGAATTCTGACTTTATCCTATATTGATAATCTTCTTACGCGCAGATGTACACATCTGTAGCTTAAATTCCTTCTTCACTGAATCCCACTTATGTTGTATCTGACAAACGATAAATTTAGTTCTGTCGGTTCAAGCTCTGTGGTGTCATGTCATGTCATAGGGTTTTACGTGCACATTCAGAACAAGCTGTTGTAGCACACGCCTGTCGTGGGCACAAGAGCCGGTTCCTCCGTCCATGACAGGAAAGGTGGGGGGAGGGGAGAGGAGGGACCGCCTGCACTGGCAGGTGCAAGGGAGCACCAGCAGCCCGATCGAATCGGTAGCAGGCGTGTGGGGGTGGTGGTGCTGCTATGGAATTTTGAATGGAGCGGTTAATGCCAAAGAGAAAAGGGTGCGCAATTTTGATTGAGGAAATTTTGCAACGGTCGGTCGAAAGGTAAATGGCCGAGCTAATATAGGTTCTGTGGTTGATGTTTATTAAGCAAAACAGGTTTGGTTACCTGTTTATCAGCTAATCACATTCGTGTGCAAAGGGACTGGTGAATTTGTCAATAGTAGTGTTGTGAATCGGTTAGGATTTCATCATCGATCATCGGTTATAATCGGTTGGCACCAACCGATCAACTTTCGATTACACAATCGGTTAGAAATTTATGACCATAAGAAGGCTTTTAATTATAAGAACCATGTACCTATTGTCGTGTGCACCCTGCAAATGGCTAATTGTACCTTTATTAACTATTTAATATAAAATTATGTACACATGAAAAAACCCCAAACCACTGAATATTGCCATCTATTTTATCATCTAAACTGGAGGAACAGTTACAGTTAACATTTTCCCACACAGTCGATTGTGGATTTTCATAATCGATCATCACATAAGAGACAATCCGATCAATTTTTTTTTATTATAATTGATCATTGGAACACCACTAGCCAACAGTGTCTGACATTGGCAAAGTTAGAACCATGTCACAATGTCAGTGTCAGTCAGACACACTCCATTTTAATTTATTTTATCACATATTTAAAAACAGGATTCGAACCTACTGCCAATTCGCCGGACACCTGAAAGACCGCGACCTTAAGCCCCGGTCACACTGTTAAGGATCGTCTGGCCGGATCCACGACGGATGAAAACCTCACGGATGACCCGGATAGTTGTCTATCCGCTGTCCCCTATGGATGCACCACGGTTTAACTACGGTTTTCGACGATTATTAAGGATAGGGGTTAGCTGACAACGGGGACTGCTACGGGTCGCTACGGATCGCTAAGGATCGGTGCAGTTTAGTACGGACCACAACGGATTGTCACGAATGATACCGGATCGTATCCGTGGCTGACCCGGCGTCCTGATCCTTGACATTGTGACCAGTGCTTGAGGCCGGGAGTACTGCAATTAAGTACGGATAAGTACGGTTTAGTGAGTGAGTGAAAGTTTTACACGTGCGTATATACCACGAAGGTTTCACGCACGCCTGTCACGGGCTTAATCTCTGACTTTCGCCAGTGACTAAGTCCGGGCCAGGAGGGGGGAGGGGTACGTTTGAGGTGGGCGGAATTTGGAATAAAAAATTTAGTGGTCGGTCAAAGACCTAAGTCCTAAAATCCTAACGACATTCTACACTTCTACACATGTCCGGACTAAGAATTTAAAACCAAAAGTTTTTGACTGCTCGACCTAAAAGGTTTTAAGGTGATTTGAGCAATTGATCGGGCACCAAAGTAAAATGCGTTGGACTATTTATAAAAAAATAAACATAAGAATTTTGAGCCGCGGCCGAAATTTTTTTAAAGTCCAACTAAGCCCAAAAAAAGAAAATGGAGGTTGGTGTCTACTTTGGCGAGCCTGAAGATTCCCGGAGTAGAGGCAGGAGATGTTGGCGTCGTAGCAAAGTACGCACTACAGCACCGTAGTCGGGGCCGCAGACCGCCCGGATCATCTTGTGGATGTTCTTGTTGTCCAACTTGGCCGGAAGTATGACTTGGCGGTAGGTCTTGTCCCTCTGGTGCGTCACGACTACGGTGTCATGAGTTCCAAACATCTTGTTGTGGAGTTCGTATTTGCTGCCGTCCTCCAGGGATCTCCAGTCTGTGTTGAGGTGGCTGCCTCGTAGCTGCGTCGGGTCAGTCGTGTCCCCCTGCATGTACTGGTGAAGTTGTTTATTCAGTCCGTTCACAGCGACGGTCCATTCGGACTCTTCAGGGGGAGCGACTACCGGGGCTGGTCTCTCGGCCTTGGCTGGCCGGTCGGTCGGTGATGTTGCCTTCCTTTTTTCTCCAACGGTGGTCGATCGGGCCGATGGCGAGGCGACTGGCTGTACCGGAGATACCGGCCAGTTCTTCCTGGGCCACGTGACGGTCGGTGATGGAGGGTCGTTGGGCGTCTCACACACCGCAGTGTTGAGCTCGTCCAGTTCGGTGGCCGACGGTTCCCTTGGGGCTGGTCGCGTCGTCTCAGGTTGGACTGGGGGCGGCGTCGCAGAAGGGACCGCCACTGGCGGTTGAGCCGCCAGCTTAGATCCCCCCCCCGTGCCGCTCCTGGCGCAGGTTTCCTCTTCCTCCACTTCCGATTCCTTGTCGGTGAGATCGCGTCCCCGTACACCAAGGTCACGGAAGCCCGTGACCCGGTGTGCGTGACGCGATACTCACTCAGCTTTCCAAAACTGGCGAGCAGTCCCCCCAGGTGGGGGGGTAAGTCAAGAGCGCAGCTAACCACGTCTACTCTCATCGCGAGTTGAGTTGAAAAGAGTACGGTTTAGAACGGATTATTACGTTCTTTTACGGATCATTAAGGATGTACTACGGTTGTTCGATCCGTGATGAATGTTTGGACATGTTCAAAATTTTCACGGACATACAAGTACTACTACGATTGATCAGGGATTTAATACGGACAGCTACGGACCACAACGGATTGTCACGAATGATGCTGGTGTAATAGCCCAAAATATACCCCCCGCCAAACTATACCCGGGGTATAAACTGGACTAGCCCAGAATATACCCCGGGGTATAAAACAGGCTAGCCCAGAATATATACTACTCAAAAGAATTTAAGGGTCAGACGATATTTTCGACATTATTTTCTGAATGTCAATTATATTAGCTAGACCATAATGTCGCGCATGGTATTGTTCCATTTTGACGAAAGTGGGTCTAAGCAACTCATAAATGAATTAAAATCCACTGTCATTGACACTGTCGACTAGTTCTAATGGCGAAAACATGCTTACATTTGCACATAAATTAGGGCGAAAGCGAAAGGTAAAGGTCTGCTAAGTGCCCATAACTTGCTTTTTCACAAAGCGCTTCATTTGCACGCTTTGCACGTGTATTCCATGTTCCCAATGCTGAATTTCCGTATAATTGGAGCTTGCGTTCGTGTACGGTGCACACTCCAAATTCGACAATGGTACGACTTCAACTGACTATCGAAGATCGAGGAAGGGCTATTGCTTGGCTTCTGGATGGCAATACGCAAAGAAATGTTGCTCTGAGACTTGGTGTCAGTCAGAGTGTCGTTGGCCGACTGTGGCAACGGTACCAAGCAACGAATTCTGTTCGAAATCGTCCACGTTCGGGAAGACCCCGAAGCACTACAAATAGAGAGGACCGCTACATCACCAATATGGCTCTACGTCAACGCACAACCACTGCACGCCGATTACGTGACAATCTGCGGACTGCGACTGGAACTCGAGTGTCTGATCAAACCATACGCAGTCGTCTGAGAGCCAATAATCTACGCTGCCGTCGCCAGGCTGTTCGACCACCACTCCTACCAGTCACAGAACGGCCAGACGTCACTGGTGCACGCTTCATCTGCGGTGGCAACGTGTTCAGTGGGGTCGAGTGATGTTCACTGACGAGTCCAGGTTTAGTCTCCAATTCAACGACGGTCGGGTTCGTGTCTACAGACGTCCTGGGGAGCGCTTCGCTGATGTTAACGTTAGACAACGTCACCGGTTCGGTGGTGGCAGCGTCATGGTGTGGGGCGGCATCTCTATCCACCACAGGACCCCCCTCTATGTGGTGGATGGCAATATGAATGGAATCCGCTATCTGAATGAGATTATCCGGCCGTTGGTTCTCCCAGGCCTTCAGCAGATTGGCGGCGGGGCAGTTCTGCAGGATGACAATGCCAGACCCCACGCTCCAGGGTGGTAACGGACTTTCTCAGACAAGGTATCGCCAGGATGGATTGGCCAGCATATTCGCCTGACTTGGCCCCAATAGAGCACGCCTGGGACGAATTAGGCAGGAGAGTTCGGGATAACCATGCCCCTCCGGCCAACCTTCATGATCTGGGTCAACTTCTTATGGCAGAGTGGCAGGCCATTCCCCAAGAGTTCTTCAGACGTCTGATCAACAGCATGAGGCAACGATGTGTCGAGTGTATTCGCGCCAGGGGTGGATTCACACTATTAAACGAATGTTCTAATGTGTAAAATCCATGTTTGACAACCTTCAACTTTGACAGCATGTCATGTGACTTTCTTGTATACAGTGACGTTTATTTGTGTTTTTTTGTAAATATGGAACAATAAAAAAAAAAATTGGTGTACTTTACATCATCAATCTAATACACTCTGAAACTTATTTGGTTATAAATTTTTGACCCTTAAATTCTTTTGAGTAGTATACTTCTCTAATCTGTATTTCAATGTCCAGAGGGTTTTTTTTCCATCATAACTTACATATATATTGGGCTAGAGAATATCGAAATATCTTCTAAAATGACTAATGTGTGATAGTTTTAGTTTTATGAAACCAATACTTGCTTTTCTTTTAAACCATCAATGAGGGTTAGGGGTATAAAACAGACTAGCCCACTTTAACCCCGGGTATAGTTTGGTGGGTAGGGGTATATTTTGGACTGTTACACCGGATCGTATCCGTGGCTAACCCGACGTCCTGATCCTCGACAGTGTGACCAGGGATTTAACCAGTCAGCCAACCAGGGCCAAAAAATATAGAAGCCCATTTAGCGTGCTGGCAGACATTCGGTTCAAAACTAATGTAACAGTTTGTATTTATACAGCAATGTGTAAATTGCAACGGTAGCGTATTCAATAAGATAACTTTGTAAATTAGATCAGGTCACGGTTCTACGTCTTCGACGTTTAAGAAGACGTACTATGGCGACACTCCAGAGCTGACGTATGCCATTCAGTAAAATAATAGTTTTCATTCTGACCTTTCTCCAACCATATTTTCAGACAGTACATATTTTCAAAATATTTATACCATGAATAACTTGAACATTTCCAAAAATATAACTTCATTTGATCGAAATTTAGTTATAATTTTTTTTTTTTTAATATTTATCTATTTATTTTTGTAAAACTCAAGCATTTTTCAATAACGAAGATAAAGCGGTTTTCCCCAGGACATTCAATGTTCAATTTAAAATCATGAAATTCATAGGCTACACTTTACATGATTTCCTGGATGTGTAAGAACCCGGATTTATTTGCTCGGCATTGAAAATCTGGGTTTAGTCCTATGAAGTTGCTAGTATACCATCGTCATATTGGTGAATTATATTCAGAAATGGTCGTTGTATTGAAATCCAAAGTCGCCCCATAGATAACCCCACACCCCACAATTTGTAGATATCAAAACAAGTAGTATGTTTTGAATGCATGTTTAACGACACCCCAGCACAAAAATACATCGGCTATTGGGTTACAGACAAAGGTAAAACTATGAATGAACTGATGATCGACATCAATATAAAATTAAAACCGTGTCAGAAGCTGTGCAAAGTATACACACCTCAACCTATGGTATGCCAGCTGCACGGGGGCCATGCATGGTTCATACACCTAAAAGCACACAAAGTTCGTACTTTCAAGACCACACCCCACCCACCACAATCATAAAATTCCAAACTATGAATATTCATGTCTGTGACCATGTCATTTAGGCAGTATTCCGGCAATAAATTTCCTTTATAAGTAAAGGAAGGAAATGTTTTATTTAACGACACACTCAACACATTTTATTTACGGTTATATGGTTAAGGACCACACATATATTGAGAGGAAACCCGCTGTTGCCACTTTATGGGCTACTCTTTTCGATTAGCAGCAAGGGATCTTTTATATGCACCATTCCATAGACAGGATAGTACATATCACGGCCTTTGATGCACTGGCTGGAGCGAGAAATAGCCCAATGGGCCCACCGACGGGAATCAATCCCAGACCGACCGCGCATCAAGCGAACGCTTTACCATTGGTCTACGTCCTTGAACTACTTAAAATAAGGGCTGCGTACTTCCATACTTTTGCATCACATTTTTGTAGCAAAGCAGAATTTCCAGACTTTTCTAGGATTTTCATACTGCCTAAGAACCATGTCGTGGCCAAAGTGAGAGGAACAGCTGACAGATCTACCCAAGGCAATTGACCCCATGACCTATCCAGGGTTAGACAGCAAATATGGCGGTACATGTATAAACGACCGATGATTTTTTTAAATTATCTTTCTCACTAATTAGTAATGAAATATAATCGTCAAATTCCAAATTTAATTTGCATTTGACAATTTGGCGAGCGACAACTCAACCCTGCCCATCTCAAATTACATGACTGCTCATCCACGGGGTTATATCCTGTCCCATCACTTACTAAAAACGAACTACTCACATGTATGATGAATGGATGTATAGGCACTGAATCAACAATATAATTAGGCTACATATTGTACATTTGTTAAAATCATTCTTGTAAACAAAAACGAACTACTCACATGTATGATGAACGGATGTATAGGCACTGAATCAACTATATAATTAGGCTACATATTGTACATTTGTTAAAATCATTCTTGTAAACAAAGATAAAACACCACATTATACAAAGACTGGTTTATTTACAAAAAGTGATGACACTAAATTAGTTTATACATTCAAGCAAACACGAAATGTAATCAGTACTAGCTGTATACAAACTCATATCTGTACTAACAGCCCAGATAGTTGTATACTAACTCTCCTATAAGTACAAACAGCCCAGATACCTCTATACCAACTCATGTCTGTACTAACAGCCCAAATAGCTGTATACTAACTCTCCTATAAGTACAAACAGCCCAAATAGCTGTATACTAACTCTCCTATAAGTACAAACAGCCCAAATAGATGTATACTAACTCTTCTATAAGTACAAACAGCCCAAATAGCTGTATACTAACTCTCCTATAAGTACAAACAGCCCAAATAGCTGTATACTAACTCTCCTATAAGTACAAACAGCTCAGATAGCTGTATACCAACTTCTGTCTGTACTAACAGCCCAGATAAGTGTGTTGAATGCCCATGGTTGCCATCTCAAATGGTATTTGAATATACAAGCACAAATATATACTTTAAAAAAAATTAAAACATAATAATCCCAGGATCAGGCATTATAATGAGTAGATCTAATGTACAGTGTTAATGCATGTACAGGTTACCAGAGACACAAATGGACAATCTGTATTATTTTTACTATTAAAAGTTCTTCACTCACTAATACCTCATTATTCATTTGTATCCCTGTCCTCACTTTACCGATACCCGAATAAAATATAATAAAACATCTGTGTTGTTTTTGTTTGCGAAGATTTCGTCGAAATACCATTTTCGACTTGATCAACATGTGGTAACCTCCTGGTAAGCTGGTTGCCTATTCCTGACTCATTGTGATGTCGTGGGCTGAATGCCACGTGTGTCTGCCCAGGACTGCAGTTAATGGATTGTTCTGGAGAATATCAATGGCACTAAATGAGCTACTCTTAATAATTAATAGCATGAGGCTTCTTTTATATAGATTTGTAAAGACAGACAAGCATTTAGGATTTGCTTTGAAGGTCTTGCAGGAATTTGAAGATCTTACAGGAACTGCATAGTTCATCCTAATTAACAGGTTATTGATTTAGCAGGAGTGTTATATGCAGTTAAAAAATAAAAACTGAAATGATCTTTTAGAAGAATGAAACCTCAACAAAGATCATTTCTCAGCATTTTAGATCAAATTTTGTGAAAATAATTTTACACAAATAAAACTGGATCCAATAAAAAGGTGATGAATCACATCCCTGATTTTGCCAGTTTTCACAAATTACAGCTAGTTTCTATATTTTAAAATTTAATCTTTAAATTCATTCTCTTTCCTTCTATCTTCTTTTCTTCCCTTTAACTTTTTTTTCTTTTTATTTCCAGCTTCACTGTTACACATCCCGACCCCCCCCCCCAAAAAAAAACCCAACCCCAAAACACTTTATTTTCATGTATGCATGTTTAGTATTAATAGTCTAATATACTGTATATGCATTTTTTAAATTTACATATGTACAATGTCTAGCTTATAAATTGACTGTAAGGTAATATCAGGACTCCCATCCTAACAAATTTGTTTCTGGGGTTTAAAAATAAACTTTAAAAATTTTAATAAATTTATAAAAAGAAAGAAAAAAAAGAAAAAAAAACTAGTTTCATTTAAGGATTACAACTAGGCTTATTCACAAAAACCTGTAGTCAATCTGCATACAAATTAGCAGCTGTCCAGTGTGGATACTCCCTGAATAAGCTCCAAGCTCATTAACATATCAATTCTGCATGTTATTAAATTTCCATAGTCCCTACCAAATAGTTAATACTGATTTGATGTCACTGGTATTATGCCATTGGAGTTCTATATAAAAACAAAATTAATTAACTATTAAAATACATAATTTAATTTGGTTTAATTTGCACCAATGAACTCCTGTATATGTAACTATAATTGGTATAATCCAAGTTTCAATGATATAAAAATGGCACCAAAGTGCAAAAACTTAACGAAGGAACAGAATTTTTTTATTTAATGATGCACTCAACACATTTTATTTATGGTTATATGGCGTCCGACATATGGTTACGGGCCATACAGTTGCCACTTCATGAGCTACTCTTTTTGATTAACAGCAAGGGATCTTTTATATGCACCATTCCAGACAGGATAGTACATACCACGGCCTTTGTTACACCAGTTGTGGAGCACTGGCTGGAACGAGACATAGCCCAATGGGTCCACAGACGGGGATCGATCCTAGACCGACTGTGCATCAAGCGAACACTTTCCCACAGGTCTACGTCCCACCCGAGAAGTTAATGAAGAGGTAAATGCAAACAGCACACACCTGTGTGTTGCCTTCTAACTTCATAAACGTAGTGTACACTGGTCTTCCTGGTCTGTTGTCACTAATAAAGCTAGCTTTAGTTGAGGGGTCTTACAGGTCTACGTCCCACCCGAGAAGTTAATGAAGAGGTAAATGCAAACAGCACACACCTGTGTGTTGCCTTCTAACTTCATAAACGTAGTGTACACTGGTCTTCCTGGTCTGTTGTCACTAATAAAGCTAGCTTTAGTTGAGGGGTCTTACAGGTCTACGTCCCACCCGAGAAGTTAATGAAGAGGTAAATGCAAACAGCACACACCTGTGTGTTGCCTTCTAACTTCATAAACGTAGTGTACACTGGTCTTCCTGGTCTGTTGTCACTAATAAAGCTAGCTTTAGTTGAGGGGTCTTACAGGTCTACGTCCCACCCGAGAAGTTAATGAAGAGGTAAATGCAAACAGCACACACCTGTGTGTTGCCTTCTAACTTCATAAACGTAGTGTACACTGGTCTTCCTGGTCTGTTGTCACTAATAAAGCTAGCTTTAGTTGAGGGGTCTTACAGGTCTACGTCCCACCCGAGAAGTTAATGAAGAGGTAAATGCAAACAGCACACACCTGTGTGTTGCCTTCTAACTTCATAAACGTAGTGTACACTGGTCTTCCTGGTCTGTTGTCACTAATAAAGCTAGCTTTAGTTGAGGGGTCTTACAGGTCTACGTCCCACCCGAGAAGTTAATGAAGAGGTAAATGCAAACAGCACACACCTGTGTGTTGCCTTCTAACTTCATAAACGTAGTGTACACTGGTCTTCCTGGTCTGTTGTCACTAATAAAGCTAGCTTTAGTTGAGGGGTCTTACAGGTCTACGTCCCACCCGAGAAGTTAATGAAGAGGTAAATGCAAACAGCACACACCTGTGTGTTGCCTTCTAACTTCATAAACGTAGTGTACACTGGTCTTCCTGGTCTGTTGTCACTAATAAAGCTAGCTTTAGTTGAGGGGTCTTACAGGTCTACGTCCCACCCGAGAAGTTAATGAAGAGGTAAATGCAAACAGCACACACCTGTGTGTTGCCTTCTAACTTCATAAACGTAGTGTACACTGGTCTTCCTGGTCTGTTGTCACTAATAAAGCTAGCTTTAGTTGAGGGGTCTTACAGGTCTACGTCCCACCCGAGAAGTTAATGAAGAGGTAAATGCAAACAGCACACACCTGTGTGTTGCCTTCTAACTTCATAAATGTAGTGTACACTGGTCTTCCTGGTCTGTTGTCACTAATAAAGCTAGCTTTAGTTGAGGGGTCTTACAGGTCTACGTCCCACCCGAGAAGTTAATGAAGAGGTAAATGCAAACAGCACACACCTGTGTGTTGCCTTCTAACTTCATAAACGTAGTGTACACTGGTCTTCCTGGTCTGTTGTCACTAATAAAGCTAGCTTTAGTTGAGGGGTCTTACAGGTCTACGTCCCACCCGAGAAGTTAATGAAGAGGTAAATGCAAACAGCACACACCTGTGTGTTGCCTTCTAACTTCATAAACGTAGTGTACACTGGTCTTCCTGGTCTGTTGTCACTAATAAAGCTAGCTTTAGTTGAGGGGTCTTACACTTGAAAAAACTGAACATTTTCTTTTTTTCCTGGATATTAAATCTTCAATCAATAAACAAATATAACAAATTGTTGTCTAAATTCAGACCGGTTATAAAACAAAAGTAAAGCTGCGAAAATTATAAACCACAAAATTTTTGGCCTAAATTTCTAGGACATTTACAGGACACAATAAAATTTAATGCTTTTTTCAGGTCATTCCCGACCTGGATTTTAAAATAACAAAATTCAAGGACATTCCAGGATTTCCAGGATGCGTAAGAACCCTGTTTTAAGTGAATGGTTATAATTTTATATTACACCAATACGCCAGTTAACCTGCAAATGCAAATTATTCCATTAATGACATTAAACGGTATAGGTAGAAAGATTATCATTCTAGGAATCGACCTATATACGTTTTGTTATTATTCCATTAATGACATTAAATGGTATAGGTAGAAAGATTATCATTCTAGGAATCGACCCATATACATTTTGTTATTATTCCATTAATGACATGATAGGTAGAAAGATTATAGGAATCGACCCATAAGTTATTATCATTAATGACATTAAACCGGTATAGGTAGAAAGTTATCATTCTATTAATCGACCTATATACGTTTTGTTATTATTCCATTAATGACATTAAACGGTATAGGTAGAAAGATTATCATTCTAGGAATCGACCCATATACATTTTGTTATTATTCCATTAATGACATTAAACGGTATAGGTAGAAAGATTATCATTCTAGGAATCGACCCATATACGTTTTGTTATTATTCCATTAATGTCATTAAACGGTATAGGTAGATTTAGAAATTTCAACCAGGAACCAAATGCCCATGTATATAATATATATAAATTAAGAGTTCAATTTCAAAATGTTATTTTAAGAAAATATTTTTGCTACAACAGGACATATATCACACGAAGCAGTTTTAAAATCCTGTTTAATCAACATAGATTGCATTTTAAATAACAAAAATTCTTTTGTCGTACTGCTGAGTTGTACCTTCATTCCTAACTCAAAAATTAAAAATTGCCATATATTGTGTTTTAGAAATGAACTTTTCTAATGACTATAAAAATATATCACTATAAAAACAGTTATGAATATTTTTTTAATCATATAATAGATAGCATGTCCAATAAAATAAAATTATGTGATAGTTTATATAACACACTTAAAATTTGATAACTTTGCAAGTTATAGAGAAACATAAAAAGCACCAAGTAAAATTGACCCATTTCACATCTCTGAGCATTTATAAACATTTCAGGTGTGATATGACATGTATTCATACACAATGTAATTTTTTTTAATTAAATGACACTTGAGACATTAGCGGGACATTCCACAAATAGATGAATTAAAAATAAATCTGCCAAATTTCTTAGCATATTTTTTAATATTACAAAGCATATAATTTTAATATTTCAACCAAAATGACCATGTACTTATAAAAACATTGAAAGTGGCAAAAGAAATTTAAGATTTATGGGTTTTTTTTGGCAAACATAGAAACCCAGGGTTAGTCTTGTATTCAGTGACCCAGGGGAGAAAAGGGCCTAATGATTGGAACTCTTGCCTTTCTAGTTAATCGTATCATCCAATATCAAACATTTCCCATTTACGGCACCTGTGGCAAGATAATATATGCAACAATGTTTCATATATCTGATATATATCAGCCATTAAGATTTGTTCTTCCTTCTTGAACTCCTCCTTCGAAGTGGAGCACCTGACTGAGATGCAGAGCTGTCAATTGAAAGTCCATCATCTGAAGACCGGGTGCTGACGTTTTCTTTATTCTTCTCGCCAACCGGAACACTCTGAAACAGAAGCAGTGATTACGTAAAACAAGACTGATTAATGACACCTGTTACATCTAGTTCCTTAAACAAACTTCCATTATTTTCATAATATCTCTCTAACATATAGGGGTCATTTTTGTTCAGTATCACAAGTAGATTTACAGCACACGTTAAATATAGTAGTTGCTAAAGTGATTACTTATAAGAAGACTAATTAAGACTATTACATCTAATTTTCTCAAACAAATGTCCATTATTTCCAATGAGCATTTTATGTTACTTTTAACCAGCCTCGGTGGCGTCATGGTTAAGCCATCAGTCTACAGGCTGGTAGGTACTGGGTTCAGATCCCGGCTCCTAACCCTGAGTGAGTGCTCCGCAAGGCTCAATGGGTAGGTGTAAAGCACTTGCACCGACCAGTGATCCATAACTGGTTAAAAAAGGGTCATGGTTTGTGCTATCCTGCCTGTGGGAAGCATAAATAAAAGATCCCTTGCTGCTAATCGGAAAGAGTAGCCCATGTAGTGGCGACAGCGGGTTT
Organism: Gigantopelta aegis; assembly: GCF_016097555.1. NCBI lineage: Eukaryota > Metazoa > Mollusca > Gastropoda > Neomphalida > Peltospiridae > Gigantopelta > Gigantopelta aegis. Next base: position 75,764,673 of record NC_054707.1, on the reverse strand, counting down.
CCTCTCAGAATGTGTGTGGTCCTTAACCATATGTCTGACGCCATATAACCATAAATAAAATGTGTTGAGTGCATCGTTAAATAAAACATTTCTTTCTTTCTTTCTTTTTTATGTTACTTTTAAAAAATTTGTTCAGTATCACATCAAGATTTACAACTCAAGTTTAAGAGATCACTACACAATTTTAATATGTTAAATAGTAGTTGCTAATCATGTTTCTAAAGATTAGAAAATGTTGCTAATCCAACTTTTGAAAACAAACTTTTCTCTGATGGGGTATCTGCGATGCTTGGTTTGTAAAGAAAACCCCCAGCTGCTGTCAATTAAATTATATCTACTGATTTGGAGCAAAAAATATTTTATATGATAGTGTTTCCTGCTCCCTCAAAGTCCTGAGCTGACCCCATACATCTATCTATAGGAAGTGTTAACTCAAATACTTAAAATACAGGCTGCGAATTTGGCACAATTCTGTACTTCCATTCATCCCAGATTTTGGGTTGGAAGCACAAGATTGTGAGGCAGAATCACAAAATATCTATATTAAATCATGTTTTTGAATCTGGCGCAATCCTAAAAGGAAATGCCCAAATTCAATGCCTGAAATGTATGAATGTAATGACAACCCAGCAAAGTGTAATATACCATTAATATGTATTAATATTAATAGAAATGCCCAAATTCAATGCCTGAAATGTATGAATGTAATGACACCCCAGCAAAGTGTAATATACCATTAATATGTATTAATATTAATAGAAATGCCCAAATTCAATGCCTGAAATGTATGAATGTAATGACACCCCAGCAAAGTGTAATATACCATTAATATGTATTAATATTAATAGAAATGCCCAAATTCAATGCCTGAAATGTATGAATGTAATGACACCCCAGCAAAGTGTAATATACCATTAATATGTATTAATATTAATAGAAATGCCCAAATTCAATGCCTGAAATGTATGAATGTAATGACACCCCAGCAAAGTGTAATATACCATTAATATGTATTAATATTAATAGAAATGCCCAAATTCAATGCCTGAAATGTATGAATGTAATGACACCCCAGCAAAGTGTAATATAACATTAATATGTATTAATATTAATAGAAACGCCCAAATTCAATGCCTGAAATGTATGAATGTAATGACACCCCAGCAAAGTGTAATATACCATTAATATGTATTAATATTAATAGAAATGCCCAAATTCAATGCCTGAAATGTATGAATGTAATGACACCCCAGCAAAGTGTAATATAACATTAATAAGTATTAATATTAATAAAAATGCCCAAATTCAATGCCTGAAATGTATGAATGTAATGACAACCCAGCAAAGTGTAATATACCATTAATATGTATTAATATTAATAGAAATGCCCAAATTCAATGCCTGAAATGTATGAATGTAATGACACCCCAGCAAAGTGTAATATACCATTAATATGTATTAATATTAATAGAAATGCCCAAATTCAATGCCTGAAATGTATGAATGTAATGACACCCCAGCAAAGTGTAATATAACATTAATATGTATTAATATTAATAGAAATGGCCAAGTAACTAGTGAGTTCAATGAGCATTGCTTGCTTTACCTACCGGTATTTGACCAATTAATTAATTATCAAGATCAAGCATGACTGAAAATAACAGTTTTATTTCTAGTTGTGTGGTCCCTGGTGCACCAATCCATAAAAGTAATGAAAAAGAGTGTGGGTAATTTTGGGCATGCTTCCATTAGAGAACTGTTCAAGCACGCCTGACGTGAGCACAACCTCTTACTTTGCCAGAGTTCTATCCATGACAGGGGAAGGAAAAAAAAGGGAGAATATATGACGTGATCAGAAGAGGTGACCCTGGACACAATGGAAGATTCTGACCAATCAACTGTTAGAAAGTTCAGACCAGTCCACTGGGTGGGGGGGGGGGGGGGAGAAGGAGGGGGGAGGGGAAGAGAGAGGAGGAGGAGGAGGAAGAGAGAAATGCACTACGTTACCCAGAGGCCAGGATAAGATGAAAACAAAACTAAATGTTATTGTTTATGCAGAGGCTGGAAACAACATATTAATTTAAGTTCTTTAAGGTTAAGTGAAACCACATTCAACCTATTTGGTCCAGTCCTTTGAACATCGAGAAAATGAAAAGAGACTGAAAATGCATTTTACAGTTTAAATGTTCAATGAAAAGAAGATTTACTCACTGGAGACTTTACATTCCATTGACGTGGCTTTGGAGGTCTGCAACAAAAGAAAACATTTTGAAATTATGCAATGGAATAAATTAATTATAAATTCTTAATTTCCAAATTAAACTCATTGCTCATAAATTACAGGTGTAAATGGATTTGTACTACTTGGATTTGTACAACATTGGATCCATATTCTGAATGATAATAATAGTGGTACATGTGTTTAAGGAAGAAGAAGGAAATGTTTTATTTAATGACGCACTCAACACATTTTATTTACAGATATATGGCATCAGACATATGGTTAAGGACCACACAGATGTTGACAGAGGAAACCCTCTGTCGCCACTTCATGGGCTACTCTTTTTCGATTAGCAGCAAGGGATCTTTTATATGCACCATCCCACAGACAGGGTAGTACATACCAAAGCCTTTGATATACCAGTTGCGGTGCACTGGCTGGAACAAGAAAATTGCCCAATGGGCCCATCGACGGCGATCGATCCCAGACCAACCGTGCATCGAGCGAGTGCTTTACCACTGGGCTACGTCCCGCCCTACATGTGTTTAACTTTACCCCTTTATATATTATTCTGGAACTTATTTCAGACCTCGCTGTGAAAAAAGCTTGAGGAGTGATTAATTGCTGCCCTAACTTAGATTATGGGAAACCATTTAATACTTATAGGATATTAAACAAGCTTCCATTTCGTATCATGTTTATGTCCCAAGTCAAATAATTTTCAATTGACAATGAAAATTATTTCACGAGGGACATAAACCGGATGCAAAATGATTGCGAGTTTATTATCCTATTTATTACCCATAATCGATCTTAATTTATATCACTCAACTAATTTGATTAACGTTCCTGTAAGGTTGTAGTGCACCAGTCAATGATGTTGAGATGTTACGTCCCACTTGGTGTTCTAGTGGGACGTATCACTGAGATATGCTACAAGATATTTTTAATCATATGTGTAATAAATGACCATGTTGATATCATAGAAGTTCACAATGTAAGGGGTGCTAAAATTACTCTCCTTGAACTAGTATTACTGGAGTGATGGGGAGTGACAGTAGGAGCTCCCTTAAATGGCAAAGACTGGCCTCAGTGGCTTCGTAGTTAAGCCATCGGACATAATGCTGGTAGGTACAGGGTTCGCAGCTCGGTACCAGCTCCAACCCAGAGTGAGTTTTAATGAATCAGTGGGTAGGTGTAAGGTCACTACACCCTCTTCTCTCTCACTAACCACTAACAACTAACAACTAACCCACTGTCCTGGACAGACAGCCCAGATAGCTGAGGTGTGTGTGCCCAGAATAGTGTGCTTGAACCTTAAATGGACATAAGCACGAAAATAAGTTGAAATGGTATGAAATAAAAATAAATGGCAAAGTTTGTTATTCCTCACGTGTCAGTTATTAAATAGTTTTTTTGTATAGTCGGTCATAAGAGAAATGCAGAAAAAATTTTGAAAGTCACTAATCAGTTCTAAACATGTCAGAAATAAAACTTACTGTTTTTCTGGTGAAAACATGTAGACAATATACTTGCTCTTTGAGCGAGTACAAATTGAATCTGCAAAAAAACAACAACAAAAAAACAGAAGATTCATAAAAATGCTATGATGAAAACATACAATAAAACTTGATTGGTTTTTACTAGTGTATTTTAATAACGATTGGTCAGAAAGTTTGTTTGGGTATTCCTTTGATGAAGACCTCCCTGTGTGCCTGGATGTCTGTGTTGCTTTCCCTAGCTTCATGTATCTGTCAGTCTTCACTCAACTCCATGCATTTCAGTCACTCTCTTACTCCCTCCCTCCCTCACATTCCCTCCCTCTATCACTCTCTCATTCCCTCCCTCTATCACTCTCTCATTCCCTCCTCCTTCATTCACTCTCTCATTCCCTCCCCTACTCTTTCATTCCATCCCTCACATTCCTTCCATCCCTCTCTCATTCCCTCCATCTATCACTCTCTCATTCACTCTCCTTCCCTCTCTCCCTCTATCACTATCCCTCTCTCAATCCCTCCCTCCATCACTATCCTTCTATCCCTCACTCTCCTTCCATCCCTCACTCTATCATTCCTTTCCCCATCTCTCTCATTCCATCTCTCCTTCCTTCCATTCATCACTCTCATTCCATCCCTCCACTTTCATTCCTTCCATCCATCACTCTCATTTCCTCCCTCTATCACTCATTCATTCCCTCCCACTCTCCCTCTATCTCTCTTGGCCCTAATCTAGCCGTAAGTGGGGTCAAGTCATTGAGTTATTAGCAGTAGTGAGAAGTCAAAGTCAGAACAATTCCAAAAGAATGCGGAACATGAACATTTCGAAATGTACAGATAAATGTTCAATTTACCTATTTTGATAATAATTTTCCCTTTCTCCTGAGAAAGAAGAAGTCACTTCAACTTTTTCAATTCTAGATGAGGGCCTGTCTTTGTCTATCTCTCTCCTCTCTCCGTTTCCCTCTCTCACACACCTCACAAACATACATCTTTAGTCTACAGATCACTATTCATTCAATGGCAGTGAACACCCGCACCTGACTGAATCACTAAGTATTGTTACACTTGTTTGGAGTTGGTGTTTGTCAAAAAGTAGCAAGTCAGAGATATGAAATGCATACAAACCTTCAGTGGCAGTACCTGACTGAATCACTAACATATTGTTATCCTTGTTTACAGTTGGGATTTCACATCAATGTAGTGATGTCAGGGATATGAAATGCATACAAACCTTCAGTGGCAGTACCTGACTGAATCACTAACATATTGTTATCCTTGTTTACAGTTGGGATTTCACATCAATGTAGTGATGTCAGAGATATGAAATGCATACAAACCTTCAGTGGCAGTACCTGACTGAATCACTAACATATTGGTATCCTTGTTTACAGTTGGGATTTCACATCAATGTAGTGATGTCAGAGATATGAAATGCATACAAACCTTCAGTGGCAGTACCTGACTGAATCACTAACATATTGGTATCCTTGTTTACAGTTGGGATTTCACCTCAATGTAGTGATGTCAGAGATATGAAATGCATACAAACCATGGATGGCAGTGGACCTGTGTACCTAACTGAATCACTAATGTATTATTATACTTGTCTGGAGTTGGGATTTGCCTGGAATGAAGTGAAGTCAGAGAAATGAAAAGCATACAAACCTTCTCCTTCTGTGTCTGTGTCGGCCAGTTGTGACGAGTTGGCGATTGGTGACGGCGGAATGAGGGTCACATTCTGATCGGCCACAAACGTAATGTTGCCAAGTTTACCTACAATAGAGGATCATTGAAGAAGAGTTCACTTTCATTTTGGGGAAGTTATCCAGGGCTAGCTTTGCCACTCGCCAAATTTGCCAATTGCAAAATTTAGAAATAATTGGCAAAAAGATTTCAAGTAATAATTGATGTTTTGTTGAAAAATAACTGGGTTTTTCATTTCTTTTAAAGATAATTTGGTGAAATGTTTTGCTCACCCAAAGCTAGCCCTGTTATCTATGTATAACTCACAAGATGCTTAAAACCCAGTGTTTCTGCCAGAAAGATATTTTTTGGGTATGGCTCTATGGAATATTTACAATGTATGTAGGGGATATGGAGGTCCTCTGTCAGAAAGAAAATAGGTTAGGTTTAGTGTTAGGGTTAAGAACATCATACAGTAATGATAAGAGTAATTAATATTGTCAAAAGGTCAACTTAAAAAAATTAAATAAGCAAAAAAATCTGGGTATGGTGCCATACCCATTTCACCCTCTGGCAGAAACACTGTGTTTATATAGTAAAGTGATTTTAAACTAATTTTGTTAATGTTATATATTGATAAATTATTTTCTTATATATTGATAAATTTTCCAATATCATAAACAATTCTTGTAATAAACAAGTCTAATAATTATAGAGTGAAATATCCAATATTTGTTTTCTTTTGTCATTTTAGAAATGTGTACAACAGCATGAAGTTTGTAATTATGTATCTCTTGACTAACAGTAACTTTCAAATGACACATTTGTAATATGTCTAACAAATACCGGGTTATAAATCAGCTTTTAAGATTTAATCTAAAAAATATACATTCCAAGACATGAACTTCAATTTCTTGGCGAGTTAAACATGAACTCCAAACTCTTACCGCTGGGAGTACTAATAGCACGGCTTTTAGTTCTGAAGTTGCGTGGAGTTTTGGCACTTTCAACAGATGAATCCTGAAAACAAGAGAGATGAAAGAAACTTAGGATATATTTTTTCTTTTTAAAAGTAATGTTTATAATGGCCTGAGACATTACAAATAATCTTTTTGTAAAAGTTCACAATAACTTGTTAATCTGTTAGGTAAATAAAAGTAGCAAAATTTCTGGATTTACAATGGTACTATAAATTAACATAAGGATGGCTAGTTATTTTTTCCCCCGAAAAACAGTATACCAACTGTGTACTAATATTTGAGAGTATCTATAAAATTAACAGTTGCTCAACAATCTTTCACTACTGTGGGCATAGTTATCTGGGTTCTGTTCCACGAAGCGATCTTAACTCTAAGATCACCTTAAGTGCACAACTACCGTCGTGGAACGAGACCTTGGACAATTAAAGATGAATGAAAGTAAACTTCATATCCACTGGTTCCAAATTAGATGGCAGTAAGCTATAATGACACATACACATTTAATTAACTTGTGTACAAAATGTCATGAAAGACAATTCCATTTAGGACCTTCGACTTTCTAAGTTTTTTTCCCCATGTTACATCACACTTGCATCACCATTTAATTATCTTACGTACAAAGTTTTATTAAGTGTATTTTACTGTGAGCATTTCCATTTCTAAACTTTAACTTTCTCTCTTATGCCATATTACACCAGACTTGCATCACTGTTTAATTAATTTTTGTAAAAAAATTTATTAAATGACTTTTACCTTGAGCATTTCCGTTTCGGAACTTTGACTTTCCCTGTCATGCCACGTTACACCAGACTTTGTCCGCTCTCTTATCTGCTGGGTTACCGACTTCGTGCTTCCTTTCTGTCTGGGTGAATCCCGCACTTCTCGCAAAAACCTTGCTCTCTCCGCAACCTTGCGTGCTGAGTTCAGAATGGCAAGAGTGGACAGAGGTGTGTTCCTATAACATAGGAAAACGTATGACATTTATACTGTAGCATTTATATTACAGGGGGCGGAACATAGCCCAGTGGTAAAGCACTCGCTCGATGCGCAGCCGGTCTGGGATCGATCCCCGTTGGTGGGCCCATTGGGCTATTTCTCTTTCTAGCCAGTGCACCATGACTGATATATCAAAGTCTGTGGTATGTACTACCCCATCTGTGGGATGGTGCATATAAAACATCCCTTGCTGCTAATCAAAAAGAGTAGCCCATGAAGTGGCGACAGCAGGTTTCCTAACTTATTATCTGTGTGGTCCTTAACCATATGTTTGATACTATATAACCGTAAATAAAATGTGTCGAGTGCATCGTTAAATAAAACATTTCTTTCTTTCTTTTTTTTTATATTACAGTGGACCGTTAGTTTAAACACATTGTGGATGTGACAAAATGCTGCTATTAGTATAATATCATGAAGAGTTTTTTGTTTTAGTGACACCACTGGAGCACGTTGATTTATTAATCATCGGCTATTGGATGGAAAGGAAAGGAAACCCGTTACTTTTTCCTAATGCAGCAAGGGATCTTTTATATGCACTTTCCCACAGACAGGAAAGCACTTATCAGTGTTTGACCAGTTAAATGGAACCACAGAGGTGGTTCGATCCTGAGACACAAGCACCTCAGGAGAGTGCTCATCTGACCGAACTAGATCCCACCTGGATGTGACAAAGCACAGTTATTAGTATGACATCACGAAAAAGACTTGGTGCATGAATTCATCCCAGTACACACAAGGCAGGCATTTATTCAGGATTTTTCACCATGGTCCCCTGTCTGAAAAGACTGGGAAAATCAGCGCAATTTAATTATAATTGAGATCTTCTTTTTCAAGCCATCGAATGATGCAATACACCACTGTTAAATTCATTTATTAGAACAGACATAATTAAATATATATATTGGGAATATTAAAGAAATTGGGAATGTTCCTTCCGGGATGGGGCCTATGTTCGGACCCACAGAATGTCTAGAAAACTCCCTGTAAGATTAAGGAGCTGTTGTATTCACTGTATTCAATTGGTCCAATATAGTTTTGTAAGTATTCATAAAAGTGTATCCAACAATCTTCGATATTTGAGATAAACTGATGATGACTAGTAAAAAGTGTCAGTAATACAAGGTGACAAATTTTGGAATTTTGGGAAAATAAACTTGATGAAGGTAAATGTTCATATTTATCAGCGGAAATATGCAATTCAAGCATTTTTTCAAGATGATTTTGTCAAATTCAAGCATTCTTCATGGGTTTTGACAAATTTAAGGACTTCTCCTTACAACCACAAAGGATTTGCAATAGCCAATCAAATTAAAGCACTTTTCAAATTTGTTTGAACCCTGGAGAATATTATAAATTAAATCTATTGTACATAATTTCCTTTTTTTTAGGTTATTGAAAAGGAATAAAAATGCCAACTATACAACTAATCTTTTACCTTGCTGGTGTTCCAGCCAGCGAGTTTTCATTCATCTGTTTCGGAGTAGAGGGAACATCAGCCAGAGGTGACCTGCTAACTGATGGAGAGTTTGACTTGGGGGAAGTAACTCCTGGTGACAAAGCTTCAACTGTTGCAGCAGGTGACGTCCCCTGAACACCAGCAGGCGACTTTCCTTGAATACCTGTAGGGGATTTCCCAACTTCATGGCTAGCCGATTCCTCCTGGACATCAGCAGAAAGTCCATGACCAGCAGTAGAAGACCTAGGCGTCTGCCCAGCAGTTGACCTTGGGGAACCCACTGCAGGTGACCTTGGAGATGCAGGGGTCAAAGGAGAACCGGCCAATCCCTGTTAAGTGACACAAAACAAAGTTAGTTTGTTTTGTTTAGTGACACCACTAGAGGACATTGATTTATTATTTTTAAGCAACAATCCTTAATGTGTCTGCAGGCAACCAACTGATGACCGTGAACACTTCTTATGCTTATGTCAAATTATCATAATATTTAGTACTTTACTCTTTGGTTACCCAAACCTTACAGACAAAGAAACGGAGTTCTTTTCAAATGTCTCCAGAACATCATTATTAAGTAGCGAGCATTCTAAGCTTAATCAACTATTCACCATTTTACTTTCCCCTATTTTAACTTTGAATATGTTCTAAAAAAAAAAAAAAATCATTGCATCCTCTTTACCTTTTCTTTCTTCTATTTCCTCCTCTTTGTTTGTATATTTGGAACAAGTTACAGTTATTACATTTTGTCATAATATAAAACATCAGGAAAGGCCTTATTATACATTAATGCCTGTTGACCAATCCCCAGACCACTATATTTTTAACATGTAGGCCTCTTAGAACTGAAAATTTTCGAAAACCATTTATACATGTAAGTTATGCAAAAGCAAATTCAGGTCACCCCTTTAATTTTACAACTATTAAAGGGGAGTGATAAAATATAATTTTTGAAATTCAATACCAAAAACCATTCCTATAATGTTATGCTTTAGAATACCTTTCCAAAGAGTTATAAAACATGTATTTAGTATCATTTTTGAGCCATGTACATGATGTTCTAAGTCTATATGTTCAGTATCATTATCATCATTTTTGTTTCTCACCATGTGCTTTCTCTGTGTGGGAGTGTTTTCTCGTCTCTGCTTTTCTGCATTTGCCTGCTGCTCGTCAAACTTACGCATGTCAAATTCAATCTCATGGGCAAGTTGTTTGTCAGCGGATAAAATGTCTACAGGTAAGAAATGAATAATCATTGGTGTATTAGTTGTCATAAAATAAATATATATGACAATTTAATAAAATTAAAAATTAAACTTATTCATCTGACTGGTCACAAATTGTTTAGCAATGTGAATAGCAAAACCATGACCATTTAATACCTCAGATTGTTTCTATAGAGAATACTATATGAGTAGCCATTAGATGCCATTTACCGTACAACTTATTGTAAAATGTATCTAACAAGCTAAAGCAATATCGATATGTTTTTAAACAACGAGTTGGAAGATAAATAGTTTTTAAAGGACACAAATAATGTATTCTATTTCTTACATATCCTCAAAAACAGGTTTTATTTTTTTAAAACTAAAACCAATTTATAGACCCTTAGCTTGTAGCTAACTTACACGACAGAAACTAACCAGTTTCAAGTTAACCTACACGTCACAGAATAATCAAGTTCGATTGTACTTTGGTTCACTGGATGGTATGGAAGTGGTGATAGGAGGAGCAGCCAGTCGTATGTCTTTAAAATGTTATCATACATATAGGTGTTAACGGTTCGTGTTATCATAAATAACAAATGGTGTTCTCATCAACGGATATGCAAGAAATGACCATTGTAGAAAAACATGACAATGTGCTGACCTTTGACCTCATTCTTGTAGTCCTTCATCAGCTCTGCGAGATATAACATCACGTATTTCAGCACTGGAGACCGATGCCGTTCCAGCTAGTGAATCATAAAATATATGTTAACATCACAATGTAATTCAAACAAGTGAAAAACCAAACATTAAACAACATAACATATTGGTTTTAGCCCATTTGTTTTACACAAATATTTCTTTGCACTTTGGCAATGATGAACTGTTACTGTAATAAAAATATATACTACTCAAAAGAATTTAAGGGTCAAAACTTTATAACCAAATAAGTTTCAGAGTGTATTAGATTGATGGTGTAAACTACACCAATTTTTTTATTTATTGTTCCATATTTACAAAAAAACACAAATAAACATCACTGTATACAAGAAAGTCACATGACATGCTGTCAAAGTTGAAGGTTATCAAACATGGATTTTACACATTAGAACATTCGTTTAATAGTGTGTGAATCCACCCGTGGCGCGAATACACTCGACACATCGTTGCCTCATGCTGTTGATCAGACGTCTGAAGAACTCTTGGGGAATGGCCTGCCACTCTGCCATAAGAAGTTGACCCAGATCATGAAGGTTGGCCGGAGGGGCATGGTTATCCCGAACTCTCCTGCCTAATTCGTCCCAGGCGTTCTCTATTGGGGCCAAGTCAGGCGAATATGCTGACCAATCCATCCTGGCGATACCTTGTTGTCTGAGAAAGTCCGTTACCACCCTGGCGCAGTGGGTCTGGCATTGTCATCCTGCAGAACTGCCCCGCCGCCAATCTGCTGAAGGCCTGGGAGAACCAACGGCCGGATAATCTCATTCAGATAGCGGATTCCATTCAGATTGCCATCCACCACATAGAGGGGGGTCCTGTGGTGGATAGAGATGCCGCCCCCACACCATGACGCTGCCACCACCGAACCGGTGACGTTGTCTAACGTTAACATCAGCGAAGCGCTCCCCAGGACGTCTGTAGACACGAACCCGACCGTCCTTGAACTGGAGACTAAAGATGGACTCGTCAGTGAACATCACTCGACCCCACTGAACACGTTGCCACCGCAGATGAAGCGTGCACCAGTGATGTCTGGCCGTTCTGTGACGTGGTAGGAGTGGTGGTCGAACAGCCTGGCGACGGCAGCATAGATTATTGGCTCTCAGACGATGCGTATGGTTTGATCAGACACTCGAGTTCCAGTCGCAGTCCGCAGATTGTCACGTAATCGGCGTGCAGTGGTTGTGCGTTGACGTAGAGCCATATTGGTGATGTAGCGGTCCTCTCTATTTGTAGTGCTTCGGGGTCTTCCCGAACGTGGACGATTTCGAACAGAATTCGTTGCTTGGTACTGTTGCCACAGTCGGCCAACGACACTCTGACTGACACCAAGTCTCAGAGCAACATTTCTTTGCGTATTGCCATCCTGAAGCCAAGCAATAGCCCTTCCTCGATCTTCGATAGTCAGTTGAAGTCGTACCATTGTCGAATTTGGAGTGTGCACCGTACACAAACGCAAGCTCCAATTATACGGAAATTCAGCATTGGGAACATGGAATACACGTGCAAAGCGTGCAAATGAAGCGCTTTGTGAAAAAGCAAGTTATGGGCACTTAGCAGACCTTTCGCTTTCGCCCTAATTTACGTGCAAATGTAAGCATGTTTTCGCCATTAGAACTAGTCGACAGTGTCAATGACAGTGGATTTTAATTCATTTATGGGTTGCTTAGACCCACTTTCGTCAAAATGGAACAATACCATGCATGACATTATGGTCTAGCTAATATAATTGACATTCAGAAAATAATGTCGAAAATATCGTCTGACCCTTAAATTCTTTTGAGTAGTATATATATATAAACTATTTCTTACACACTTATATGTTTGAATTTTTACTTCATCGTTTCCTCTTTTAACCTGACGTGGAGATTTCCGTTAAGCTGTTAGTTCTCCATAGCACTGTTTTCCCGTGGGACTATATTCAGGGTTTTTTTCAATGGTAAGTTTTTTAATTGCAGGGGTTGCATCGGACCTATGCTCCCCCCCCCCCCCCCCCCCCCCAACTAGTTTCTAAACATCCCAGAAACCAATCAAAAGGCTAAAATGTTCCATTGTTTCATGTCACATGATAGCTAATTCCTTTCTCCTTCACTTAATGGTCAGAGGTCAGATTATGTATTTTTAAAATATGAGACAATATTTACAAGATATGATAACTGAACAAGCATTCTGTGAGTACTGCTAAAGCAATACATGAATCCTACAGAGCTCAACAAATTTTCACATCTCTCAAGTTCAAGGATAATAAATCTGTAAATAAATGTGCATATAAACTATGTAAATTGCCATAAAGTCAAACTTAATCTGTAGCAGTACATGATTAAGCTATGCACAAAATTTAATTAATATTTAAGATATTGCAAACAAAAATTCAGGAAAACTATATGTGGGACAGATGAACAGACAGACAGACAGAAAAAGGACAGAAGGACGATGATGAAACCTATAGTCTCCTCCGGTTGGACCGGTAGGTGACTAATAAAGGAGAACATTTTCTTATATACTTACCATATGCTTAAGGGATATTACTATGGGGACAATATTTTCTATGACATTCTTCTTAACAATATGGGTAAGAAAGGTCTTCTTAGCTGTTGCCATGACAACAGTAGCCATATCCTGTTCTTCGTTTTCGTTTGGTTTCACCTTCATTGATGCAAGCTTGATTTCCTATGAATCAATGAAGTCATGAATAAATAATTAAATCAGAAAAGTGACATGAATTGTTTTTTAAATCTCGAACATAACTTTTATTTTACTTGTACAAATGGGTTGAGAATTGAAACCAAACAATGCTTTACAATCTTGGTCTTAATTTGACAAAAGTGGTGCTTATCAGTGAACCTTCATGTGCTGTCATTACTGTTTCTAGTTGAAGTTAGTTTGTTTTGTTTAATGACACCACTAGAAACCCGCTACATTTTTCCATTATTGCAAGGGATCTTTTATATGCACCATCCCACAGAGGATAGCACATAGCCTTTGATATACCAGTCGTGGAGCACTGCTTGGAACTGACCATGCATCAAGCCAGCGCTTTACCACTGGGCTACATCCCACCCTATGTCTAGTTAAGACAAAGACTTATCCATCAGGACCCAACATATCACTGATCCGCCTCATAGTGCAACTATAAACCTAGTTTCATTGAGGTAGGACATATAGCGTGTAAGAAATGGAGATAAATACAAAATATTAATGTTGAGCTAAATAAAAACGTTGACACAATTGTTGCCATTACCACCACAGCTAGAAAAGTAATACCTATATTTAACATTTTCACTTCATAAGCACGAGACAAAAACATGTTTTAAAACTGTTTTCTATCAGTTATATTCCCTGTAACAGCCAGTTACCTTGCTGCTTAGCACCATCAAAGAATCCTGTAAAATGGCTGAAACATCCTCATCCAGTGGAATGGAGCCATCTACCACGTAACACAGAACCTGAAAAAAACAAATTTACTTGAATAAATTGTTTAAATCTTCAGCATTTTCTGCTGTTTTTCTTGTTTATGTTTAGAAAAGATAGATAATTAGTCTTTCCACTAGAAATTTACTACACGTTTTTTATTTCTGAGCAGATTGTTTTCCAAATTGCACATAAAAATAGTATTTTTTTCTTATTTCCAAAACACTTTTACTGTTTTTCTGACGTCAAACCAAACTGAAATTATTGACAAAAAACATCTTTATAGGAGGATGGAAAGGACATGTAACATGAAACAAAAAACATACACACATGTATTCAATTGTGGGAGAAAAGTGGTGATAAAAAAACATCCTTTTATGTTAATTGCAAAGGATAACTTATGTGGTGATAAGCAATTTCTCTCCCCTTGGATACGTATTATAACAACATTATTTTTCTTCCCAATGTTTCTCACACCATATCACTAGACACTTACATCTTGACATATTTTTGCTGACAACTTAAATCGCTGTTCATCCATCATGTGTTCTAACATGAACAAGTAGAGCTTCTGGCGCTTTCTGTAAACCAAAAAAAACTAAAAACCTTTTAATCCAGTTTATTTTTTTAATAGCCGCTGACCCTAATTATTAGGCAGTGTCTTAAAGCCACAGACCCTAGTTTTTAAAGAAGTATAATACCACTTTTTATTATTAAATGACACACATCACTTGAATAACTTGGTGTTTGTTGTAGTTCAGAATTAATTTTACACAAAACAAAAAAGGTATGAACCTTGGAATTTGGGTCATGGGTTTAAGACATCAAATGCTATAGTCTAAAATTGTATTATCTTGAACTTCAAAGGTAAACTTTTGGGCTTCAAAATGATACATATTTCCATATTTCTAGATTTACAGTAATTGTTAAGCGTTTAACGAATTAAGACTGTCGTCTCCCTCGTGAATAATAAATGACAGAATACAGAATGAGAAGAACGCCCCTGCAGACACAAAGGCTACCCGTACCGAATAGCAGCAAGGGATCTGTTATAACATCTCATATAACTCATCAGCCAAGCACTCATTCTGCTTTATACCAAAAATACAACATTATAGTCTAAGGATGGATGGAAAGAAATAAGGGATCACTTAAACAGCAAATAGTGATTGCAAACAAAAAACCCTCATCTATCAGCAAGTTAACAGTATTAATGACTCATTATCACATTAGATTTTATATTTTATACTGACATTACTATTCTAAAAATATATACATATATATTCACCCACCTTAAATTCTGCTTTCCATGACAAGAAAACATCTGTTTTTCCCTTTCTGTCTGGGAAAACTTGTTATAAACTGAAACAAAAATCAATAATATAAAATCAATAACATAAAAACAACTCAAATAATAATGAACAAATAAAATGCATAACAGGAATTAAAAAAACATATAGGTATCTTAATATCATTTCTGCACTTAAGCTGAAAACCTAATCAGAATAGAAGTTTTTAAAAAACAGAGGTAAGACCCAATTTTTAAATGGAAACAACATTCAGTATTTAAAAAGGTTTTATGGATGATAAAAAAAAACCCAGAATCTTCTCTATTCAGTGTGAAAACCAGTACAATTAAAGGTAGACAATAAACAGTTTAGAGCTCGAACAACTAAGAATTATTATGCAGGGCTCGAAATAGGAAGTAAAATATGGCCTGCTATTATTTTTTTAATGTAACAGGCCAAAAGAAATATGGCCTGCTAAGAAACAATATGTCCTGCTGGAAATAAAAGACAGCATGGGGTAAGTGGAGGGTTTGGGATGTACAGTGTGTGGAAACGTATGACCTCTGAGATGTAGTTTAGAGCATTATAAAATGAAAATATAATAGAACAATAAGCTCAGCCGCACCTAAATAGAAGATGAGATGATTGTACATACATCTGTCTCTTGTAAATTTTAGCAGGTGCATTTTTATTTCACCTGCTGCGTCTAAAAAATGGACTGCTTTTCGCTTTTTGCAGGCTGCTATTTCGAGCCCTGTTATGTTACTCACCACTGTGTCCATCATAAGCATTGAAGTGGAAGATGCACTCAACAAAATGTTGAAAGAACATCGCCGGCTGTCTCCGCAGTAAGAGATGAACCAGACAGAACTCGGCTACAATGAAAACAACAAGCATAAACAGTACATAACACATGTTTGTATAGTCAACTGGCTGGGTTACAGGTGGTAAGACAAAAAAACAACAAAATGTTGAAAGAACATCGCCGGCTGTCTCCGCAGTAAGAGATGAACCAGACAGAACTCGGCTACAATGAAAACAACAAGCATAAACAGTACATAACACATGTTTGTATAGTCAACTGGCTGGGTTACAGGTGGTAAGACAAAACACAACAAAATGTTGAAAGAACATCGCCGGCTGTCTCCGCAGTAAGAGATGAACCAGACAGAACTCGGCTACAATGAAAACAACAAGCATAAACAGTACATAACACATGTTTGTATAGTCAACTGGCTGGGTTACAGGTGGTAAGACAAAAAAACAACAAAATGTTGAAAGAACATCGCCGGCTGTCTCCGCAGTAAGAGATGAACCAGACAGAACTCGGCTACAATGAAAACAACAAGCATAAACAGTACATAACACATGTTTGTATAGTCAACTGGCTGGGTTACAGGTGGTAAGACAAAAAAACAACAAAATGTTGAAAGAACATCGCCGGCTGTCTCCGCAGTAAGAGATGAACCAGACAGAACTCGGCTACAATGAAAACAACAAGCATAAACAGTACATAACACATGTTTGTATAGTCAACTGGCTGGGTTACAGGTGGTAAGACAAAAAAACAACAAAATGTTGAAAGAACATCGCCGGCTGTCTCCGCAATAAGAGATGAACCAAACAGAACTCGGCTACAAAGAAAACAACAAGCATAAACAGTACATAACACATGTTTGTATAGTTAACTGGCTGGGTTACAGGTGGCAAGACAAAAAAAAAAAAAAAATGTTGAAAGAACATCGCCGGCTGTCTCTGCAGTAAGAGATGAACCAGACAGAACTCGGCTACAATGAAAACAACAAGCATAAACAGTACATAACACATGTTTGTATAGTCAACTGGCTGGGTTACAGGTGGTAAGACAAAAAAACAACAAAATGTTGAAAGAACATCGCCGGCTGTCTCCGCAGTAAGAGATGAACCAGACAGAACTCGGCTACAATGAAAACAACAAGCATAAACAGTACATAACACATGTTTGTATAGTCAACTGGCTGGGTTACAGGTGGTAAGACAAAAAAACAACAAAATGTTGAAAGAACATCGCCGGCTGTCTCCGCAGTAAGAGATGAACCAGACAGAACTCGGCTACAATGAAAACAACAAGCATAAACAGTACATAACACATGTTTGTATAGTCAACTGGCTGGGTTACAGGTGGTAAGACAAAAAAACAACAAAATGTTGAAAGAACATCGCCGGCTGTCTCCGCAGTAAGAGATGAACCAGACAGAACTCGGCTACAATGAAAACAACAAGCATAAACAGTACATAACACATGTTTGTATAGTCAACTGGCTGGGTTACAGGTGGTAAGACAAAAAAACAACAAAATGTTGAAAGAACATCGCCGGCTGTCTCCGCAGTAAGAGATGAACCAGACAGAACTCGGCTACAATGAAAACAACAAGCATAAACAGTACATAACACATGTTTGTATAGTCAACTGGCTGGGTTACAGGTGGTAAGACAAAAAAACAACAAAATGTTGAAAGAACATCGCCGGCTGTCTCCGCAATAAGAGATGAACCCGACAGAACTCGGCTACAATGAAAACAACAAGCATAAACAGTACATAACACATGTTTGTATAGTTAACTGGCTGGGTTACAGGTGGCAAGACAAAAAAACTACAAAATGTTGAAAGAACATCGCCGGCTGTCTCTGCAGTAAGAGATGAACCAGACAGAACTCGGCTACAATGAAAACAACAAGCATAAACAGTACATAACACATGTTTGTATAGTCAACTGGCTGGGTTACAGGTGGCAAGACAAAAAAACAACAAGCACAGACAGTACACAACACGTGTTTGTATAGTTAACTGGCTGGGTTACAGGTGTAAGACAAAAAAAAAACAAGCACAGACAGTACACAACACATGTTTGTATAGTTAACTGGCTGGGTTACAGGTGGTAAGACAAAAAAACAACCCTAAGCAATTGAAAATTCTAGAGAAAATTATGTATTATTCAAAGTTACTTAAGTTATTCTTTTATTTCCAGTTCATGGTTTTGATTTTTAAAAACTGTTTTGAAGACAATTTTTATTTCAAAAATAAGAAATAAAGTATTGTTAGTGAAGAACTATTTTGTTTTAGTGCATAGATATTCTAGACGACAAGGCATTAAACATGGATGGACAAAGTTCTCTGGAAAAAACTATAACATTCTGAAATAAAATGATGACAACTTACAATGAGGTATGCCTTGTGGTGTATGAAAACCAACTGTGAAAACATCAGGTAGAGCTAAATGCACAAACTGATATCATTTATTGTCAGTTAAGTTACACCTATATCTAACCATCTGATTTCATCGATACAGACAACAGTAAATCTAATGAAGAAACATGTTCCTCTAAAAAAGCCCAATAATAGACACACAACTCACCGAACTCCCTGATTTCCTGGTTGTCATCCAGCAGAGTTGTAATAAACCTGTAGAACAGCACACCTTTCCATTTGAGGAAGTCCTCCTGAAATTACACTTCAGTTAGTTATCAAGGAAGGAAATGTTTTATTTAACGATGCACTCAACACATTTTATTTACGGTTATATGGTGTCGCACATATGGTTAAGGACTACACAGATTTTGAGAGAGGAAACCCGCTGTCGCCACTTCATGGGCTACTCTTTTCTATTAGCAGCAAGGGATCTTTTATATGCACCATCCCACAGACAGGATAGTACATACCACAGCCTTTGTTACACCAGTTGTAGAGCACTGGCTGAAACGAGAAAAGTTAGTTATCAAGTTTCAATCAGTTAAAAAAAATAAAACAAACAAACAAACAAAAAACAACCAAGCATTATGAGAGTAATTAAAGCAAGACATGTCCCCTAACAGGTCCACCAAATTTTCATATCTCCTAAGTTCATGAGCCATAACTCTGTTAAAAATGGGTAAATCTCCATGAAAGTCAAACTTGATCTGTATCAGCCATGATAAAGCTATATATAACATTTTAGTATCTCAAGGCACTGTAGCAGTCTGGTCATCAGAGTGAGAGTCTGTTTGCGGATTAACGGCGACCTACCTGAAGCAGTCTGGTCATCAGAGTGAGAGTCTGTTTGCGGATTAACGGTGAGGCGTCCTTCAGGCAAACAGCAATGTTAGTGATGTACCTGTCAACAAGTGTCGTGTACCTGAAGTAAAATAACCAAGCTGTTTATTAGGGTGATTATAATAATAATAATAATAATAAAAAAGGAGGATAACAATAGCAGTATATGATGACTGTAGTTAACAAACAAGCATTCCGAGAGTACTGCTAAAGCAATACATGTTCCCTACCTGGACCAACACAGTTTATAATCTCCTACGATTAAGGGTCATAACTCTGTTAAATATGGATAAATTCTGTCCATTTCCAATTCACCCCCCCCCCCCTTTCTGTCCCGGACCCAGTCACTGGCTAAGTAAGAGATTGTGCCCCCCCCCCCTCTATCCCGGACCCAGTCACTGGCTAAGTAAGAGATTGTGCCCCCCCCCCGGACCCAGTCACTGGCTAAGTAAGAGATTGTGCCCCCCCCCATCCCGGACCCAGTCACTGGCTAAGTAAGAGATTGTGCCCCCCCCCCCCCCCCTATCCCGGACCCAGTCACTGGCTAAGTAAGAGAAACAAATATGACATGTTTTCAACTCTACTCTTTTAGGTGGTGTTAAAATTGAGAATTCTGTACCATATTTGGGTGGTGCTAAATTCAAATCTGGCCTCTTTACATCTCTGTTCCCTGATCAACTCACCTGACACACAGATCACACATGATGACAATGACATTGTTTCTGATAATGGAGTCCGTACAGATCTCGAGTTCGCGAGCCAGAGCCGCGATACACTTCTTCGCCAAGTTCTCATTCTGGAGACACAGCTTACCTGTCAGGTGTAACAGAGAGGAAAGGAAGGAAGGAAATGTTTGATTTAACAACGCACTCAACACATTTTATTTACGGTTATATGGCATCACACATATGGTTAAGAACCACACAGATATTGAAGGAGAAAACCTGCTGTCGCCACTTCATGGGCTACTCTTTTTGGTTGGCAGCAAGGGATCTTTTATATGCACCATCCCATAGACAGGATAGCACATACCACGGCCTTTGATGTACCAGTTATGGTGCACTGGCTGGAGCAAGAAATAGCCCAATGGACCCACTGACGGGGATCGATACCAAACCAACCGTGCATCAAGCGAGAGCTTTACCACTGGGCTACGTCTCGCCCCTAAAAGAGAGGAAAAGAATGTTTGCTCAGTAACAGTTCGGCTCCTACATGTCTAGTACTGTAAACCACATTTACAACGTCATGTATGTTTGCTCAGTAACAGTTCGGCTCCTACATGTCTAGTACTGTAAACCACATTTACAACGTCATGTATGTTTGCTCAGTAACAGTTCGGCTCCTACATGTCTAGTACTGTAAACCACTTTTACAACGTCATGTATGTTTGCTCAGTAACAGTTCGGCTCCTACATGTCTAGTACTGTAAACCACATTTACAACGTCATGTATGTTTGCTCAGTAACAGTTCGGCTCCTACATGTCTAGTACTGTAAACCACATTTACAACGTCATGTATGTTTGCTCAGTAACAGTTCGGCTCCTACATGTCTAGTACTGTAAACCACATTTACAACGTCATGTATGTTTGCTCAGTAACAGTTCGGCTCCTACATGTCTAGTACTGTAAACCACATTTACAACGTCATGTATGTTTGCTCAGTAACAGTTCGGCTCCTACATGTCTAGTACTGTAAACCACATTTACAACGTCATGTATGTTTGCTCAGTAACAGTTCGGCTCCTACATGTCTAGTACTGTAAACCACATTTACAACGTCATGTATGTTTGCTCAGTAACAGTTCGGCTACTACATGTCTAGTACTGTAAACCACATTTACAACGTCATGTATGTTTGCTCAGTAACAGTTCGGCTACTACATGTCTAGTACTGTAAACCACATTTACAACGTCATGTATGTTTGCTCAGTAACAGTTCGGCTACTACATGTCTAGTACTGTAAACCACATTTACAACGTCATGTATGTTTGCTCAGTAACAGTTCGGCTCCTACATGTCTAGTACTGTAAACCACATTTACGTCATGTATGTTTGCTCAGTAACAGTTCGGCTCCTACATGTCTAGTACTGTAAACCACATTTACAACGTCATGTATGTTTGCTCAGTAACAGTTCGGCTCCTACATGTCTAGTACTGTAAACCACATTTACAACGTCATGTATGTTTGCTCAGTAACAGTTCGGCTACTACATGTCTAGTACTGTAAACCACATTTACAACGTCATGTATGTTTGCTCAGTAACAGTTCGGCTACTACATGTCTAGTACTGTAAACCACATTTACAACGTCATGTATGTTTGCTCAGTAACAGTTCGGCTCCTACATGTCTAGTACTGTAAACCACATTTACAACGTCATGTATGTTTGCTCAGTAACAGTTCGGCTCCTACATGTCTAGTACTGTAAACCACATTTACAACGTCATGTATGTTTGCTCAGTAACAGTTCGGCTACTACATGTCTAGTACTGTAAACCACATTTACAACGTCATGTATGTTTGCTCAGTAACAGTTCGGCTACTACATGTCTAGTACTGTAAACCACATTTACAACGTCATGTATGTTTGCTCAGTAACAGTTCGGCTCCTACATGTCTAGTACTGTAAACCACATTTACAACGTCATGTATTTTTTCTCTGGTGAACACACACATTAGTGCATATTCTCAATTTATAAAATTCATGAACAACTACTGGCATCTGCAATGGCTATCGGTAACAAACATAACGCATGTGAATAACTTTCAAACAGTGCGGTTGGGTGCAAATAACGCAAAATGTATTTTTCCCCAGTTTATAGTACCGTACATTTGTAATCATCACAGAATAAAATCATTCCCATGAAACAGGTCACAATTTTTTTATTTCAAAGAACAAATTTGTGTGTTCTTCACTTTCCCACATATTCATATCAACTGTTGTACATCATTAAAATAAGACTGCTCAGGAAATATTTTGTTCACTATCATGTTGCAAATGTCAGAGACTGCTACACCATTCTAAACTGTTTAATAGTTATTAAATAGTTACTGATCAGTTTCAAATTGATTAACAACTGTCGCTAATGAAAATGTTAAAAATATATATCCCCTGTTATTATTAATCTCTCACCAAGTGTAATAAAGGCATAAGCTCTGATGCGATTGGACATCTTGGATCCTCTGAACTGAGACAGCGGTTGCAACTGTTGCGATGACATCTGTGTGGCCTGACTACCACTACTTCCACTACTCTGTGTTGACATGGCACTGGTGCGGCCGTCATCACTCGACTTGTTGTGACCACCTGACTTGTTGTCCTCGCTCGACTTGTTGTGGCCACCTTCAGGCTGCGAACATGTCACAGTGTTTGTGCTGTCAGTCATACTTTCACCTGTAAAAACAAACAAATTATTGGTGGAATAATTAATCAATGCAGCATAAACCTAAAACATTGAGCTGAATTTACAAAGACTTTTTTTTCTTAAACATAGGTGTTTAAACATTGTATTTGTAAATGTATGTAGTTACAGACATGTATGATATAAATAGACTTTGTAAATTCGGCCTATTATCAACGACTGGGTGTTATTCAACAGATTTTAAAAAGAAGGTTGGGGGGAGATAGTTTGTTTTGTTTAATAAAAAAAAGAGAAAAAGATGCACACATGTTAAAAAAAATCAATGGGTAAAGTTGATACAAAATTACTGTTATATACTTAAAGTTTGTTTTGTTTAACAACACCACACAATTCTGAAAAAGAAAGAAAGAAATGTTTTATTTAACGACGCACTCAACACATTTTATTTACAGTTATATGGCGTCAGACATATGGTTAAGGACCACACAGATTTGGAGAGGAAACCCGCTGTCGCCACTACATGGGCTACTCTTTCCGATTAGTAGCAAGGGATCTGTTATTTGCGCTTCCCACAGGCAGGATAGCACAAACCATGGCCTTTGTTGAACCAGTTATGGATCACTGGTCGGTGCAAGTGGTTTACACCTACCCATTAAGCCTTGCAGAGCACTCACTCAGGGTTTGGAGTCGGTATCTGGATTAAAAATCCCATGCCTCGACTGGGATCCGAACCCAGTATCTACCAGCCTGTAGACCGATGGCCTAACCACGACGCCACCGAGGCCAGTCCCACACAATTCTGAGTATTGTTTGTTATTTCTTTTACGTTAATCGGAGTATGAATTGGTGTCAACGGCTTGCTGATTCAGTTTGCAGATGATTTTTTTTTTCATACCCCGATGAATGTAACAGAAATATCAGACAATTCTTAATAAACTCCACATTACCTGTAATACAAGGGGCAGCGATCAGGCTCTGTACCAACATGTAGACGTGCTTGGGTGTCTTAGCAGGACACAGCTGAGCGATTTCTCCCAGTGTAAACAAATGACGCACAATCTGATCCTCATCCGTGGAACAAACTGGAAAATATTGTGAATTATAACAACACTATCAATCCTTATAGTAAGACATGAACAAATGCTTGTTTGCGTGGGCTCAGGCAAAGCAATTTTCGCACAGGCAAAAAACTGTTTTCATCATCGCAAGCTGATATTGCCCATTTATTTTACTCAAAATTACTGTGAATTTGACACCGATAGCAATTGTTCTGCTACATAATTTTAGGAGAGCAGTTTATTGCTCACAACCGACCTTCAAGCCATAAACAATGGATTGGTATATATATCTATCTGGAGTATGGTTTGCAGTTTGGATAGCTATTAAAGTGATTGCCTGTTAAATAATAGCTTAAAAAGAACTCTTGGTTATAAGCACAAAAATGAGTTGAAATGAAATTAATCAAACCTGCTGCACTGATTGACACAACAGTCGATAGTCGGAAGTCATTATCTCTTGGTCACCAGGACTCGCCATGATTAAAATCCAGGAACCATATTTGTGGATATATATCCATTAAAAACCATAATGCAGTTTCATGTAATGTAAAGTGTTGTTCTGTTCCACCTGACAGCATTATAATACATTTTCGCTTGGTGCTCTGGTGTTTGATGTATAAAAGGCAGGCATGTGAAACTAAGTTAAGTAACTGACAATATTAAAATCCCAGACTATTAACCAGTTAAAATTATGTAACACATGAGTGGGGTGAGGTAGTGCCCCATCCAATATAAAAAGTTATACACCCTTTTCCTTTGTCTGACTTATTTTTAGTTTTGGGTTTTTCCCAAAGGCTTAACACTGGAAAGGCTAGGGGGAAAGTGTTCTTGAACTGATGATTTTGTATTACTTTTATTTTCACATAAAAATAATTTCAACTTTTGAATCTTTAAATTCTACAACAGCACTTACTTATGTTTTCTTCATCTAGTATTATCCGTGATAAATATTCATCACATTCCTTCAGCAGATCGACACACCAAGATTCCTTCTCTCTCCGACTGTCTTGTCCATCTTTCTCTGCCTCACACAACTAAACACAACAAATAGGTCTGAATGTACAGATATGGCATTATTTTAAATGAAGCAACTCATGGAATAATAACATTTATCCTATAACTTACCCATAATATCCATGTCATAAACCCATTTGATATATACCATTATTAACTTGGTTAATAATGTTTTGCTGCCAATGGTTCATTTGCTTACAGCCAACAGACTTGTATACCTGAGGGTAACGTTTTGATGAGATTTAGTTGAAGTGTGACAAGTCATATTACTGGTGAGGCAACTTTAGGACTTCGATTCATTATATATTGAATTAAAATGTTATTTTACAAGTGTTATAGAATAAACTGAATTCACTACTTATGTTTTTTAATATGTAAAATATCAATCGCGTCTAGTTAATCAGTATTTGTCTTGGCAGATGACAAATACTGATTAACATACACTTGGTTGATATTTTTCATATTAAAAAACACCATGTGATAACTTTGTCTTGTATCACACATATGTGCAATGTGGACCGGAACTTTTAAATGGAGAATTCCCTTTTTATTTTTACTGGAGTTAGCATTTTTTGTTACTTACGTCATATATGATTTACAAATTATGATGCATTGTATTAGAAACATTACACAAGATTGCCAGATTATGATTCTTAATGTTAAATAAATTATTAATAATAGTAATGTTAAAGAGTATTAATAATAGATTTAAAGGAAGGGACAATTAAGGCATTTGGCCTGGTATGCATATTCAATGATATATAATGCACATTATTGCTTAATATCAACAAGTATAATCGTATAGTTAATTAATAAAATGGTTAAATGTGACGGCTATTATATATAACGGGCGCAGCCATTTTGTACCATCTCAGTGAGTATGCCCTCTGGTGAGCTGGTGGTTACATAATACTTAACACGTAACGTCAGGAATGAGCCTTAGAACTAGAAGAAACACAATCTACCTGGTTTTTGCGGGATGATAAATAGTCATACATTGCAATGTTATGTAATAATACACATCCCAGTAAGCCAGCAATAAGTATATCCAGCACTATATATATTATTTTTTAATACAAAATAAAATACCATGGTCAAAGTGGCTACACAACAAGTCGAAATAATTAACAATGTTTTGTCCATGCATTAACCTACGTACTGAAAGGATACACGGAGTGTTTTCTTAGTTAATTGGTCTATGCTGTTAGTTGCTTCTACCAGTGATTCCTGATTGGCAGGTGTGTATTTGATTGGTAACCAGACGAGCCAATTAATTGACGCTGTCTAGACACAAAAATACATACCGGTATTGTGGAATATTACCTGTTGCCCCTAAAATGGTACTGGACATGGTTTATTACTGTAAATAGTTCTGTAAAACTACTGATTAAGTAGACTTTTCCATCTAAAACAACAGAACTGACCAATTATGTAGTCCCAAAGAAAAGAAAATGATCACTTGGGTATCGTGGGTTGTAATTTTTGCTCCAACGTAGCATATCAATAGGCCTAATAGTGTACATTTTTCCTTTGGATTATTTAACAGAGAAAAATACTATAACCCCATTTTGTTCCGTTAATACAACTTAAAATATATTTAGTTAAATACTGTATTATATTATTATGTCATTTATGCTGTTTTACAAGTCAGGTTGATCAAAGAGAAGCGCCTTGTCGAAAATTACTGCTTTTGTTTACACTGTACATACAGGAGATGGTCAGGAGCTGACGTCACTTCGCCCCAAGCTATCCCACTGGACGTCACAAAAACGAAACAACACATAAGGCTCGTTTGAGTTGACCCTACCTTTAAGAAAGTGTAGTTATGACGTTAAATTAAAAACAGGTTCTGTAAAAAATAAAAGGTATGTAATAAATACAGAACTTCAACGCGGTCTCATGGTATATATTCTTGCGCAAAATAAACTTGTGTAATAAAGAAGAAGCGAAAACAATGTTATGAAGTTCTGTATATTTATTTTAAAAAACAAGAATTCCGCTGAATTAAATGTCTTGCCAACCATAAACTTTTGCAGCTAAAGCTGATGGGGAATTGCATGTGTGTGGCACAGATAGCCACAAGAGACAAGCACCTGTCGCAGTTGGAGAGACAAGGACTGGGATGTGGAGGTGGACTGCGAAAGTAGTTGAAAGATAGTTGCCAGATCGGGAAGAAATGAGATGGAATTCAAAGAAGAGAAAGGAAAGGGGGCAGTGGGATAAAAAAATTTAATAATAAATAAAAATACTAAAAACGTTTTCGGTGCACTGTGACGAACATCCATAGGTGAACTGACATCGGACTTTTAGTTTACGACAAACTAAATCTAAATGCAACATTTGAACACAAAAGTTGATGCCATGGCTGCTACCATCATGGTGAGACAAAAGCAAAAATGAAGAAAACATCAAATTAACAAAAAAACATAGTTCAACTCCAGGACCTGAAAGCTGCAGTCTCAGGTAAATATTTAGAATAGACCATCCACATTTATTTTCTTCCCATACCATGCCATTCTTCAATAGCATTTGTCAATGCTTGCTACCTGCTTCGCACGAAGAAAGTATTACTCTCCATTATAAAACACAGAGGCAGGCTGATGTTTCAATGGTTTGTGTTCAAAGTATTAAAAAAGATGAAATCAAACATGTATGTTGTACGAAAACTGATACCAATAACACATGAGTTTATTAAAACTGTAGTTATGTTTGTATTTTGCATTAGTAAATGATGTTATATGGTGAGGCAAGCTTCTAACGTTAATAGTGATATTAGCATTTTAGAAACTTCTTATCATCGAATGAAACACTGATTCAAGAAAGAAAAGGAATATTTGTTTAAAGTTAAGTTTATTTTGTTTAACGACACCACTAGAGCACATTTATTTATTAATCATCAGCTACTGGATGTCAAACATTTGGTAATTTTGATATATAGTTTTAAAGAGAAAATCTGCTACATTTTTCAATGAGTCTTAAGAGATCCTTTATATACACCATCCCACAGACAGGATATCACATACCGTGGCCATGGATATCCCGACATGAGTTTCAGTAAATCAGTACGATTCAGACGCGAGTCTTAATAATTTCTTTATTATCCATAATATTATTTTTATGAATAACAAGGACCATGTCAAAACATTTCAAATGTAACTAAAAGGAGATGACGAAATTAAGACAATTTTCACAAATGACGTCATTTTGGTAAGCGATTACAGAGCTAAGACTGGGGAAGCCGCATTATGTTATGTTGCTTCCCAAAATGATTTCATTTGTTGTGCATGTAAAGTCATTATGACACATGTGTGTCATACTGGTTATATTTCCCTGTATATCTTTAACTATGTGGATACTATATATATATATATATATATATATATATATATATATATATATATATATATATATATATATATATATATATATTCACCTTGGACAGAGTATTGATGACTACTGCAATCAATTCTGGGGGTGAGTCAAATTTCATCAGTCGCTCCTTGAGTTCAACTAAAATATACAGAAAACATAAACGGCTATCAGGAAACACATGTGTTGTCAACAGAAATCACCAAAATATAAAGCAGTCAAGACTTAATTGCTCCGTGTAGAGCTGTACAGTCAAACTGTCTGTACTTAGCATCTAATATAACCACCAATCTTTATGTAAAGGCCACCTGTCTTACAAGCTGCATTTAAAGTTTGGTTTGTTTAACAACACCACAAGAGTTAATCGGTATCACTCATCGGCTATTGAATGTCAACCCACTAAATTTTTCCCTTAGAAGCAATGGATCTTTTGTATGCACCATCTCAGACAGGATAGCAAAACGTTGTAAAATGGGGCCCTGGTAGATACTTCCATCTTTCTGCTTCACTGCTACGGTTCAGATTTTTCCCATTTAAAATGCGATAGGATGTCCGGACCATTTCATAGGACTAAAGGGAAAGTGTCATCGGCTATCGGAAACAAAAAATTCTTCCCTCAAGTTCACGACTGGACTAGACGGAAAGTTAAAGTTTGTTTTGTTAAAAGACACCACAAGAGCACATTGATTAATTAATCATCGGCTATTGGATGTCAAACATTTGGTAATTCTGACTTGTAGTCATCAGAGAAAACCTGCTACATTTTTTCTAATGCAGCAAGGGATCTTTTATATGCACTTGCCCACAGACAGGAAAGCACATACCACGGCCTTCGTCCAGTTGTGGTGCACTGGTTGGAATGGGAAAAACCCCCAATCAGCTGAATGGATCCTGCGACGCAAGTACATCAAGCGAGCACTCAACTGACTGAGCTAAATCCCACCCCTAGACGGAAAGTGTCACAGGACAAAGGTCAGGTTATGCTTGGAAATATTTGTTTCTTCCGTTGAGTTCATGATCTATGTACCATATATTTGTAAATATCAATCAGAAATATGACTGCTATATACTTGACAAGTTACTGAATGTTCAATATATCAACTGACTTATTACTTATTAATAAATAATGAATTGGCCAACAGAATAGAATAGATGTTTAATGACACCCCAGCATGAACAATACATCGGCTATTGGGTGTCAAATTGAATTGGCCAAAAGATGACAATACCAACCTATGAACTCTGAACGTGTTTCAGCAGTGATGTGTTTTGCAATGCTACCCATGACTGTCAGAACTCTGCGCCAAGTTACCTGATGAGAACTCTCTAAAAATGAAGATAATACAACAATTTGACATTTAGTTTTACATAGTAACATATAACATAATCATGACATATGAAACTGAATTTTAAATGTCAGTTTTTAATATAATCCCACAGTGAAATTTAAGTTCTATATTATACAATCAGAAGATGTAATTAAGACTTCTATATTATATAGTCACAAGGTGTAATTTTAGTTCCATATTCTAGTCACAAAGTGTGATATGACAATTTTGAAATTCACTTTTACATAGTAGCATATAACATAATCACGACAATTGATTTTGAATTTTAAATGGAAGTATAAAATGTTATCACAAGGTGTCATTTGAGTTCTATATTATACAATCAGGTGTAATTAGACTCCTAAATTATATAGTCAACAAAATGTAATTTTAGTTCTATATTTAGTGTTTTCCCTAGGAATGTTGCAAGGCATGGTAAACTAAACATTTTGGGGGCACTTTCACCATTTCCAGGGCAGAAATCGTTACATCTCCAATTACAAAGCTGGAACCATTAAATGAATAAAAGTAACTATAAATAATCACTAACAACAGCTAATACAACAAGCAAATTTTATTCTGTAGTAATTTGTACATGATAATGTAGTGGGAACAGTACAAATAGCACATTAATGGAATATTCTTCTGTTTTTTTGTTCCATCCACCGTTTGACTGCACGGTCAAATGGAAATGTCTCTCTTTCACTGCCATTGATCTGAATCAGCAAAATCCTATGCAGATTGGCAATGGACACTCTGTTGCGGTGACTGGTCACACAGTCCTTTAGACGTCTTTCGCGTTTAGGCATTTTGATAGTCTGGTTCCAACAAGTGGGTCCAATGATAATATATTACCAAATAAATGTGTGACCACCTTGAAAGTGTTTTTACTTTTACAACCAATCATGTTGTATGTTGTTACTAGTATATAGTTTAGTTTACAGGGTAATTTTATTGTTTTAATGTAAATCTGCATGTGAAAAAAATACTCATGCTCATATAATTGATATCAGAAAGTACAGTGAGTACAAAGAGTGAAAGACTGTAATTTGTTTATTTTGCGTAATTCAGTTTAACTACAAGGTGTTTAAGACAAGCTCGATGTTTGCATTGTACCAGTTATTCAATGGCTGGGGCCATACAAATGCAATTGATCTCAAATCACCAGCTGAAAGCTATCAGTGATCCTTCTCCCTTACTATAATTAACCAACACCTGTGGAAACATAAAAAATTCCTTAATTACGTTTCTTGTGTTCAAACCACAGGCGTGCGACTGTCATTTGCAATGGTGAAATTAGATGGGGGGGGGGGGTATGGGGGTATATATATATATATATATATATATATATATATATATATATATATATATATATATGTTTTAATATATCGGTCATAACTCATATTTTATAGTTGAAATGTTATTTGTATTTTTTTAACAAATAACCGACTGTATTCCGTCAAAGGTTTATTGAAAGACGCATCCCTTGACTGCAGTGATTGTCGCGTGTCAGTGGTCGCACATGTTGTAATTGTAGAACAATGAACAGAGCCAGTCCCTAGTTTCGTAATACAACTTAAACAGTAGACTGGCCACATGGTCATACAATAGATGCACATGGTAACTGAGGCGGAATAATAAAGAAAACTGGTTTACTAGTCTCGGGTTATTTACAGAAATGTGTGACAATCTAACAATTGAATAAACATCGTATGCATTTACTGTTCATTTTGATATATGTAACTGACACTTAATTATCTATGAGGAGCTAGTCTTAGCCAGCTTGCTTATAATTCCTAATTACTACTGAGCGGCCAACTGGGTTTAAAACGCGACCGCACCTGTATTTGCAAGACAAAAAATTGCCCACAAAGCACACACCTTTCAGTCTGTCTCTAATAATAATAGGTGTGAACAGTACAAGGAAATCATCCCAAGTGGATTACATTAGTATTACATAATGGCTGAGTTTTGAGATGACAGAACTGCCTGCAGGGCAGTTAGAATTGAAAAGCGCAGACTGGTTGTAGTGATTGTCGCACTTCAGTGCCCTCACGTGTTGCTTTTTCCGGTGATGTCCGATAAAAAAACCATAATGAAATCTTGAAGGTGAGGAGAGAAAAAAAAAGGCTGATAGATAACAGGGTAAGATGGCGCCGATCGGGGGCAGCATGGTGCAAGACTATTGAGGCATGGCGCCGCGCCATTCTAAAATACACTAGGTAAAACACTATATATTATACAGTCACAAAGTGTAATTTCTACCATATAGGTCATCTATAGGATCAATCACTCTTGCTTAATTTACTGGGCTTAATGACTTAAGACTAGCATATCAAAGGTTGTGGATTGTGTGATCCTACCTGCAGGAACATGCAAATCAAGAACACTTCCTATTTCATTATGCTGTTCAAAAGGAGCAAAAAGTTAAAACAGACTGAGTTGCAACCATAACATGTTGCACAAATATGTGCCATTTCTTTCTCTCACAGACAAAACAAAATGACCACCAACCTGACATTTGAGATGAGTGATTCTCCCAGTATGTAATAAGAAACTTATTATCCATCTTTGGAAAAGCTGAAGATATTTCTGCCAAAAGCATCCATGCTCCCTAAAAAAAAATAATAATCAGTTTTAGAAAATGCTGCTACAATGCAAATAAATGTCAAATTTAAAACTATTAATTATTACATTCAAACAAAATCATATCCCTACTTGAGACAGAGTCCATGAGAACTTACAAAATGATATCTCTACAAAATCACTGGAAACATATCCCCCAACTTGGCAATATAACAAAACAAGTATAAACATGATACAAATTATAATAATATAATTATCAGAACAAAAGCAAAACAATGATTCTATAAGCATTAATGCTATAACTTTATATCAAACTCATTAGCTAAATTCTCAACATATTCATAACGATCCAAATAAATAATTTTTCGAGACAAACACACATCATAAATTAATCATACAGGTCTGTATATCAAACTTTTAACTTAATTTACACAAAAATTTAAAATGCAGTAGTTTCAATGGACCAACTTTTAAGAAAGAAATATGACCTCATTGTTTTCCGTTTCCAGGTGAGTTTGTAAAGAGGTTACAATCCCAGGTTTAAGTCGACCAGCACGTGACCAGTGCTGACAGGCCTTTTGTAAATACCGTCTGCAAAATGAAACACATTAAAGATTTCAAGTAATAATATACTATTTTCCATACACATAATTCTCATGTACAACACACTACATTACAATATAGCTATGAGGTTAACATATGAAGAAAATCTTTCTGACATTTAATTAATGCTTCTATTACTGTACTTCAATTTGTATCTTCTGGTTTAAAAACTTTAAGCCTATATTGAGGAATGAGATCGACAAGTGACACTGAATGTTGTTATCAACTAGTAACCAGTGGTATTATTATAGATTAAAAAGAGTAGCTATTTCGATCATCAAATGATTTCATTTGAAAATAAAATAAATTAAACATTTTCAAAAACCCTATTTTTTTGTTTTTTTGTTTACACAACTCAAATGTAAATTGAGCTATAGATTGACCATATTTGCCAAATTGCTAATAATCTCATAACATGTCTGTCTGTCTGTCTGTCGGTCTGTCTCTCTCTCTCGCTCTGGCTCT
Source organism: Gigantopelta aegis (assembly GCF_016097555.1). Lineage (NCBI taxonomy): Eukaryota > Metazoa > Mollusca > Gastropoda > Neomphalida > Peltospiridae > Gigantopelta > Gigantopelta aegis. The sequence goes on along the minus strand of NC_054707.1, from coordinate 75,731,356 downwards.
CGCTCTCTCTCTCTTGTGTGAGACGGTCCAGCTTAAACTACCCTATATAAACTTGGTATTAAAGTCATCATTACCGTAAGTCTGTATTTTCTGGCCTCGTCATAATTCGCAGAAGACTCCACACCAGCAGGTGGTTTGGTTCTTTTGACCTGTTTATGTAACATGTACACAAGTTTTACACATAAACTTTACTGAACATAAGAATACTAAGTGCATTCATAATTAATATAATGAAAACAACAAAATTTGAATTAAAAATGTATTCCAGGACCACTAATCCCTATGTGCAGGGTTTCTGCCATGAGGGTAAAATGGATATGGCGCCATACTCAAATTTCTTTGCAGACTTTATTTTGTTGTTGACCTTTTGACAAAATTAATGAATCTGAGTTTTTTAACCCGAATCCTAAACCTAACCCCTTTCCTTTCTGGGGAGGCCCCCCATAGCCCCTGTCGACTGCGGTTACATTCAACACACACAATGAAAATATTCAATTCCATAGCACCATACCAAAAAAATCTTTTTGGCAGAAACCCTGATGTAAGAGGGGTGGGTTTACAAATAAATAATGTACAGACATGATTAACTTTATGTTTCCTGCATTAACAGTTAAAGCATGGTTTGCTTCTATATTTTATATTAATTTTTCCACCATAATAAGCTGCTACACAAAAGTACTGACATGAGAAATGGTGGTATGGTGCTTTAAGATATGATGTCAGTTCACCATGACCTCTACAAACCTGTGATGTGGAACAATATTCTGTATAAATATTTCCTCCAGAGTCTCTAAGCACTTTTCTTGAAGAGTGGATTCACGGTCAATCACAAGGGGAAGAACTCCGTTTAACCACGTACTGATAAAACATAAAGAGAAATGTTTAGGGTTCAAACACATTAACATCAACATAATTCCATGACATTTTAAAGGCAGTTTTAGTCTTTTAAAAGATTTTGTCTTTCTATCCCCATGTCAGACACACATACACACACACACACACACGTTCACACACGCACACAATTACTATAGCATAACAGGCTAAACCTATAACAGAAGAGACTGAGCTACACTAGAAACAAACATTATTATTTCAGAACAAAATGATTTAATTTAAATTTCAATATAGGACTCTAGTTAATGATGGCACAGGACATGTTATCTGCTTAAAAGAAACACAATCTGACTGCAAATGCAAGACAAAAGATTTAGATTTGAAAGTCTAAAACAAATGTACACATACAGGTTAGTCCCACTTGGCAATGCCTGTTTAGAGAAGTCGTGATACTGTATTAGCTTTATAAGAGAACTGGCAGTAGTATGGTGCAGCAAACCTGTGTATGTGTGTATCTGCCGGCATACTGAACAGGAGGTCGGTCACCGACTGCATGGCCTGTTTACGCACCGACAACGCTGGATCAGCACACCGCTTCTCTAGCACCTCAACATCCTGAAATAAAACAAATTCAGATATTTCTCTTGAATAGACACTGGATCAGTGCACAGTCTGTTATCTCAATATCCTGAAATAAAACAAATTCAGATATTTCTCTTGAATAGACACTGGATCAGTGCACCACTTGTCTGCTATCTCAACATCCTGAAATAAAACAAATTCAGATATTTCTCTTGAATAGACACTGGATCAGTGCACCACTTGTCTGCTATCTCAATATCCTGAAATAAAACAAATTCAGATATTTCTCTTGAATAGACACTGGATCAGTGCACAGTCTGTTATCTCAATATCCTGAAATAAAACAAATTCAGATATTTCTCTTGAATAGACACTGGATCAGTGCACCACTTGTCTGCTATCTCAATATCCTGAAATAAAACAAATTCAGATATTTCTCTTGAATAGACACTGGATCAGTGCACCACTTGTCTGCTATCTCAATATCCTGAAATAAAACAAATTCAGATATTTCTCTTGAATAGACACTGGATCAGTGCACCACTTGTCTGCTATCTCAATATCCTGAAATAAAACAAATTCAGATATTTCTCTTGAATAGACACTGGATCAGTGCACCACATGTCTGCTATCTCAATATCCTGAAATAAAACAAATTCAGATATTTCTCTTGAATAGACACTGGATCAGTGCACCACTTGTCTGCTATCTCAATATCCTGAAATAAAACAAATTCAGATATTTCTCTTGAATAGACACTGGATCAGTGCACCACTTGTCTGCTACTTTAATATCCTGAAATAAAACAAATTCAGATATTTCTCTTGAATAGACACTGGATCAGTGCACCACTTGTCTGCTATCTCAATATCCTGAAATAAAACAAATTCAGATATTTCTCTTGAATAGACACTGGATCAGTGCACCACTTGTCTGCTATCTCAATATCCTGAAATAAAACAAATTCAGATATTTCTCTTGAATAGACACTGGATCAGTGCACCACTTGTCTGCTATCTCAACATCCTGAAATAAAACAAATTCAGATATTTCTCTTGAATAGACACTGGATCAGTGCACCACTTGTCTGCTACTTTAACATCCTGAAATAAAACAAATTCAGATATTTCTGTTGAATAGACACTGGATCAGTGCACCACTTGTCTGCTACTTTAATATCCTGAAATAAAACAAATTCAGATATTTCTCTTGAATAGACATTGGATCAGTGCACCACTTGTCTGCTACTTTAATATCCTGAAATAAAACAAATTCAGATATTTCTCTTGAATAGACACTGGATCAGTGCACCACTTGTCTGCTACTTTAATATCCTGAAATAAAACAAATTCAGATATTTCTCTTGAATAGACACTGGATCAGTGCACCACTTGTCTGCTACTTTAACATCCTGAAATAAAACAAATTCAGATATTTCTCTTGAATAGACACTGGATCAGTGCACCACTTGTCTGCTATCTCAATATCCTGAAATAAAACAAACTCAGATATTTCTCTTGAATAGACACTGGATCAGTGCACCACTTGTCTGCTATCTCAATATCCTGAAATAAAACAAATTCAGATATTTCTCTTGAATAGACACTGGATCAGTGCACCACTTGTCTGCTATCTCAATATCCTGAAATAAAACAAACTCAGATATTTCTCTTGAATAGACACTGGATCAGTGCACCACTTGTCTGCTATTTTAACATCCTGAAATAATGACACAAACAATATCAGACATTTCTGATGAATATATGCTGATTCTACACACCGCTTATCAAGTACCTCAACATTAACAAACAATATCAGACCAGGCCCAAATCTAGCTGGCAAAATAAAAAAATATTTCACTGAAAGTCAGCTCAAGTTGCCGAGTTATTAGCAGTAGTGAGAAGTCGAAGTGGCCATAATATTTTAGACCTAATCCTATTTACAAATGAAAATCACACAACAGACGTCAAGACACTGACTTGTTTAGTGTCATAGCTCACTTGTCTCCTCATCAGTCCATGGTTTGACTTCTGTGCCAGCCTGTACATTAACGCATGTCTCACCATTTGCAGTGACCAGTCAAACGTTATTTCTCAGCTACATTCATTTTCAGTAATGCTAGAACATACTAATTATGACTTTCATTTTACATAACAATGACACAATAATTAAAAACTAATTATATTTATTTACTACTTAATATTTAGTTTTTAATGAAAACATACAACTGTTTTATAGTAATATTTTATATCAAAATATTACGATTTGAACAGTGTATAATTCAGAATGTTTCTGAGTAAACACGGAACATGGTATCCATACTACCAAAAAGTACCGATACTACCGATTTTTTATCAAACTTCTCCGCTTTCTCCTGGAATTGGAGAAGTCATTTCTTTTTCAAAACTTCTACATTAGGGCCCGCAGACATTTATGAAAAATATATTCTGGTTCTAGTATTTCAACATTATGAAATAAAAGGATGAAAAAAATATAATAATAATAACAACAATAAGAAAAATAATAAATAAATAAATAAATAAATAAAATAAAATATCACCTGTTTCCTATAGTTTGGAGCTTCAAAGCGAATGACATTCTCCAATGCTTGCAAGGCAGCCTTTCTCACTCCAACCTTTTCATCTTGACTTCGCCGTCGTAACATCGACAAAATCCCATCATTATCCAATACATCTGAAATAACAAACATTGACTTGGATTGTAATGATACTTAATAATAATTATGAGTTAAATTTGAAATCGTTTATAATTTTTTATTATAAATTCCTAGTTTTGTAGCATCAATCAAAGATAAAGTCTCAAACAGAAATCAATTTTCATCTTATCCCATGTTTATAAAATCTTCTCAAACAGAAATCAATTTTCATCTTATCCCATGTTTATAAAATCTTCTCAAACAGAAATCAGTTTTCATCTTATCCCATGTTTATAAAATCTTCTCAAACAGAAATCAGTTTTCATCTTATCCTATGTTTATAAAATCTTCTCAAACAGAAATCAGTTTTCATCTTATCCTATGTTTATAAAATCTTCTCAAACAGAAATCAGTTTTCATCTTATCCCATGTTTATAAAATCTTCTCAAACAGAAATCAGTTTTCATCTTATCCTATGTTTATAAAATCTTCTAAAAAAAAGTTTGTTTTGTTTAACAACACTACTAGAGCACATTGATTTATTAATCATCGGCTATTGGATGTCAAACAATTTGATAATTTTGACATACAGGTATAGTCAGAAAGGAAACTTGCTACATTTTCCCCATTATATCAGGTCAGGTCATAGGGTTTTATGTGCACAAGCTGTTGTAGCGCACGCCTGTCATAGGTGCAGGTGTCAGCCTGGGCTTGTTCCTCTGTCAAGGACAGGATTTTTCCATTAGTAGCAAGGGATCTTTTATATGCACCATCCCAGACAGAAAAAAGCTAAATTCAGCTCCAAAAGTTAATGTAGACTTTTAAACATCATATTAATGGTCACTTTAATTGTTTAAACATTATGATTCTTTTCTATTACAAATTAAGGTTTTTCCAACATCTCAAACGGAATGAACATACTTCACAGTTTGGTCAATCAACAGGCTACCAGCTCATTAATAAAAAATAAAAAAGTGTTTTGTTTAGCGACACCACTAGAGCACATTGATTTATTAATCAACGGCTATTGGATGTCAAACAATTTGGTAATTTTGACAGTCTTAGAAAGGAAACCCGCTACATTTTTTCACTAGTAGCAAGGGATCTTTTATATGCACCATCCAACAGACAGGGATAGCACATACCAGTTGTGGTGCACTGGCTGGAACGAGAAATAGCCCAATGGGCCCACCGACGGGGATAGATCCTAGACCGACCGCGCATCAAACAAGCGCTTTACCCCTAGGCTACGTCTCCCCCCTTTACTAATATCACTACTACTGCTAACCAGGATTGAATCCAGGGGTCAGTTCCACAAAGTTGAAGTTAGTGTTGTTCATCTCATCATTTCGCTCAACACGAGATGAGTCTTCCAAGCTCTTCCCTTCTGAACTAGATTCTACAAGTATAAATAAAATAAATATGAAATTATTTACACAAAACATAAAAATACTGATCAGTTACATAAGGTAGTACTAAACCAAATAGCTTCCAGCTGGGTCAAACTTAGAGGTGCAGTAGTAAATAAAACATAGTCTGGAATATTGGTGGCTGCCAGTGGTTTTGATGGTCCATTATGAAAATCGGCATACCTGATGGATTTGAAATTGCCACAGCTTGTGACTTGAAGACACGCACACCCAGCATACAGGATTTCCTCCCAACAGTGATGTGCATACAGGATTTCCTCCCAACAGTGATGTGCATACAGGATTTCCTCCCAACAGTGATGTGCATACAGGATTTCCTCCCAACAGTGATGTGCATACAGGATTTCCTCCCAACAGTGATGTGCATACAGGATTTCCTCCCCCAACAGTGATGTGCATACAGGATTTCCTCCCAACAGTGATGTGCATACAGGATTTCCTCCCAACAGTGATGTGCATACAGGATTTCCTCCCAACAGTGATGTGCATACAGGATTTCCTCCCAACAGTGATGTGCATACAGGATTTCCTCCCAACAGTGATGTGCATACAGGATTTCCTCCCAACAGTGATGTGCATACAGGATTTCCTCCCAACAGTGATGTGCATACAGGATTTCCTCCCAACAGTGATGTGCATACAGGATTTCCTCCCAACAGTGATGTGCATACAGGATTTCCTCCCAACAGTGATGTGCATACAGGATTTCCTCCCAACAGTGATGTGCATACAGGATTTCCTCCCAACAGTGATGTGCATACAGGATTTCCTCCCAACAGTGATGTGCATACAGGATTTCCTCCCAACAGTGATGTGCATACAGGATTTCCTCCCAACAGTGATGTGCATACAGGATTTCCTCCCAACAGTGAGGGATTGTGCATACAGGATTTCCTCAAACAAGCGCTTTACCAACAGGATTTCCTCCCAACAGTGATGTGCATACAGGATTTCCTCCCAACAGTGATGTGCATACAGGATTTCCTCCCAACAGTGATGTGCATACAGGATTTCCTCCCAACAGTGATGTGCATACAGGATTTCCTCCCAACAGTGATGTGCATACAGGATTTCCTCCCAACAGTGATGTGCATACAGGATTTCCTCCCAACAGTGATGTGCATACAGGATTTCCTCCCAACAGTGATGTGCATACAGGATTTCCTCCCAACAGTGATGTGCATACAGGATTTCCTCCCAACAGTGATGTGCATACAGGATTTCCTCCCAACAGTGATGTGCATACAGGATTTCCTCCCAACAGTGATGTGCATACAGGATTTCCTCCCAACAGTGATGTGCATACAGGATTTCCTCCCAACAGTGATGTGCATACAGGATTTCCTCCCAACAGTGATGTGCATACAGGATTTCCTCCCAACAGTGATGTGCATACAGGATTTCCTCCCAACAGTGATGTGCATACAGGATTTCCTCCCAACAGTGATGTGCATACAGGATTTCCTCCCAACAGTGATGTGCATACAGGATTTCCTCCCAACAGTGATGTGCATACAGGATTTCCTCCCAACAGTGATGTGCATACAGGATTTCCTCCCAACAGTGATGTGCATACAGGATTTCCTCCCAACAGTGATGTGCATACAGGATTTCCTCCCAACAGTGATGTGCATACAGGATTTCCTCCCAACAGTGATGTGCATACAGGATTTCCTCCCAACAGTGATGTGCATACAGGATTTCCTCCCAACAGTGATGTGCATACAGGATTTCCTCCCAACAGTGATGTGCATACAGGATTTCCTCCCAACAGTGATGTGCATACAGGATTTCCTCCCAACAGTGATGTGCATACAGGATTTCCTCCCAACAGTGATGTGCATACAGGATTTCCTCCCAACAGTGATGTGCATACAGGATTTCCTCCCAACAGTGATGTGCATACAGGATTTCCTCCCAACAGTGATGTGCAGGACATTAAGTCATTACTTCCTACAGGTAGTCATATTGATTTTTCCTTCCGCAGACACTGTATTTTTATAATAGTGATATTTCTTTGATGTGTGTGTTAAGGTCTTCATAATCCAGGTGGTCAGTTGAGTACATGTGTTTCAATGGAATTATTTAAAGGAGTTGAGGTACTCTGAATAACCATGTTGTCTTTACATATATAGCTAAGCACACACACACACACACTCATAATATTAGATCTAATAAAGTTTCGCACAAAATTTGAGTACTTTCTTTTACAGGTATCCCATACATGTTTCAAGTATAAGGCTACTTGACACAATGGTATTAGATGAAATAAAATTGGATACATTTTTTGCCTAGATGAAACTAATTTTTTTACAACCAACACACTCACATTTATCCCCAATCACAGGGCTTGTGGTGTTAACTTCTCTATAAAAAATTCAGAGCAGCTTGAACTTTGACCCAGCTGGAAGTTATTAGGTTTAATACTACCTTTAGCCACATACATTACTATTGTTTAGGGGTGTAACGAATACACATAGTGACGATTACGATACATATCACAAATTTGAGGTGACAAATACAAATATGTATTCACATCCATGAACGTGAAAAGTGAAAAGGTTTTGCAGAAAGGAAGAAATGTATTTTTTCTTTTTTACTTTTTTAAAGTAAAAACTGATTAATCATGGGTATGTCTAATGTCTAGTCCAGGATCAGGTTCTCTTTGACATGTCCACATTTCCACAGGAAAGTTCAGCTCTCTTTGCTGATATCACATCCCCAGCAGTTGCTTGACACAGGTGGCTTAGATGCCGAAAAAACACACTGCAAGAGGACCCACCCACCCTCTGTAACCCTACATACCATTTGGACCCACACCCATCCACCCCCTGTAACCCTACATGACATTTGGACCCACACCCATCCACCACCTGTAACCCTACATGACATTTGGACCCACACCCATCCACCCCCTGTAACCCTACATGACATTTGGACCCACACCCATCCACCCCCTGTAACCCTACATGACATTTGGACCCACACCCATCCACCACCTGTAACCCTACATGACATTTGGACCCACACCCATCCACCACCTGTAACCCTACATGACATTTGGACCCACACCCATCCACCACCTGTAACCCTACATAACATTTGGACCCACACCCATCCACCCCCTGTAACCCTACATCACATTTGGACCCACACCCATCCACCACCTGTAACCCTACATCACATTTGGACCCACACCCATCCACCCCCTGTAACCCTACATGACATTTGGACCCACACCCATCCACCCCCTGTAACCCTACATAACATTTGGACCCACACCCATCCACCACCTGTAACCCTACATGACATTTGGACCCACACCCATCCACCACCTGTAACCCTACATAACATTTGGACCCACACCCATCCACCACCTGTAACCCTACATGACATTTGGACCCACACCCATCCACCACCTGTAACCCTACATGACATTTGGACCCACACCCATCCACCACCTGTAACCCTACATAACATTTGGACCCACACCCATCCACCACCTGTAACCCTACATGACATTTGGACCCACACCCTCCACCACATACATGACATTTGGACCCACACCCATCCACCACCTGTAACCCTACATAACATTTGGACCCACACCCATCCACCACCTGTAACCCTACATGACATTTGGACCCACACCCATCCACCACCTGTAACCCTACATAACATTTGGACCCACACCCATCCACCACCTGTAACCCTACATGACATTTGGACCCACACCCATCCACCACCTGTAACCCTACATAACATTTGGACCCACACCCATCCACCACCTGTAACCCTACATGACATTTGGACCCACACCCATCCACCACCTGTAACCCTACATGACATTTGGACCCACACCCATCCACCACCTGTAACCCTACATAACATTTGGACCCACACCCATCCACCCCTGTAACCCTACATAACATTTGGACCCACACCCATCCACCACCTGTAACCCTACATCACATTTGGACCCACACCCATCCACCCCCTGTAACCCTACATGACATTTGGACCCACACCCATCCACCCCCTGTAACCCTACATAACATTTGGACCCACACCCATCCACCTGTAACCCTACTGACATTTGGACCCACACCCATCCACCACCTGTAATACAACATTTGGACCCACACCCATCCACCCCCTGTAACCCTACATAACATTTGGACCCACACCCATCCACCCCCTGTAACCATACATAACATTTGGACCCACACCCACCCACCCCCTGTAACCCTACATAACATTTGGACCCACACCCACCCACCCTCTGTAACCCTACATAACATTTGGACCCACACCCATCCACCCCCTGTAACCCTACATAACATTTGGACCCACACCCATCCACCCTCTGTAACCCTACATAACATTTGGACCCACACCCATCCACCCCCTGTAACCCTACATAACATTTGGACCCACACCCATCCACCCCCTGTAACCCTACATAACATTTGGACCCACACCCATCCACCACCTGTAACCCTACATAACATTTGGACCCACACCCATCCACCCCCTGTAACCCTACATAACATTTGGACCCACACCCATCCACCACCTGTAACCCTACATAACATTTGGACCCACACCCATCCACCACCTGTAACCCTACATAACATTTGGACCCACACCCATCCACCCCCTGAACCCTACATAACATTTGGACCCACACCCATCCACCACCTGAACCCTACATAACATTTGGACCCACACCCATCCACCACCTGTAACCCTACATAACATTTGGACCCACACCCATCCACCACCTGTAACTCTATAACGCAGTCAGAAGGTTCATTAATCATCAGCTACTGGATATCAAATGCTTGATAATTCCGACACGTAGTCTTGGTAGTTTTATGATCTAATAACAACAAAAATGCAGTTTAAAAATATGCTTTTCATCATGTCACCTGTACGTGGCTCTTTCCTTACTTCCACCCCTGGTGTTGGAACAAGTCGAGGTGGGCCATTCCTATGACCTGTTTTAGGGGTGACAATTTCCTTAATGGCTCCAATAATTCCTTCATCCCTTGATGACAGACACTGAGAAAATCCAGCAATTGCTCTTGTACGAACTCTGCAAAACGCAGGATAAACTTAAAAGGTGGAAAATCCAGTAGGTCTGGTGCTAAGTGTGCAAAAGACAGCATAATCTTTAAAATATAGAAAATCTAGTAATATCTCTTGTGCAAACTCTGCAAAACACATAATAAACTTGTGTGAACTGTACAACAAAACACTGAATAAACTTTGTGAAAACTGTACATAACATGGCATAATCTTAAAATACAAAATCCATTTATAGCTCTTCTGCAAACCACCGAATGAACTTAAAACATGGAATTGCAGTTATAGCTCTTGTGCAAACTGTACAACAAAACATGGAATAAACTTTGTGCAAACTGTACAAAACATGAATATAAACTTAAAACAAATCCATTTTCAGCTGTTATGCATCATCTGCAAAGCACAAAATGAATGTAAAACAAGGAATTGCAGTTATAACTCTTGTGCAAACTCTGTAAAACACCATATAACGTTAAAACATGGTATGATGCTTGACATCCAATACACAAATTATTATTTTTTAATTCCATTAACTACAAAATCATGTAATAAACTGTTTGTCTATTCGGAGGTTAAACATAGCACAGGAAACTAACGTGGGAGCCACGTCGGAACATCGGCCAATGAGAACTCCCAGCAACAGGCGGTGTGTGGTGTACTGAATGAACTCTTCCGGAACATCTGAAAAATGGAGAAAGCAAAGGAGTATAATTTGTTTAATGACACCTCAGCACATTTTACGTCTTAACAATTAGTTATTTTAATAATTTGTACCGTCACACACAAAAGAAAGAGAGAGAGAGAGAGAGAGAGAGAGAGAGAGAGAGAGAGAGAGAGAGAGAGAGAGAGAGAGAGAGAGAGAGAGAGAGAGAGAGAGAGAGAGAGAGAGAGAGAGAGAGAGAGACAGAGAGACAGACAAAGAGAGACAGACAGTTAAAGTTTGTTTTATTTAACGACACCAATAGAACACATTGATTTATTAATCATCAGCTAATGCGTGTCAAACATTTGGTAATTCTTTTTACATACAGTCTTAGAGAGAAGACCCGCAACATTTTTCCATTAGTACCTAAGATAGAGCTTAAGTTTCAGATTGATAAAAATAATCATTACCCAAATTTCACATCACTTTATTTTGTTTGTATATTATCTCAATATATATTAATCAAAAGATTTTTGTAATCCAACTTGAGAGACAAAGACAGTTGAAGTTAAAGTTTGTTTTGTTTAACGACACCTCTAGAGCACATAGATTTTTTAATCATCAGCTATTGGCTGAAAAATATTTGGTAATTTTGAGTCTTTGAGAGAAAACCTGCTACATTTTTCCATTAGTAGCAAAGGATCTTTTATATGCACCATCCCACAACCTTTGGTATACCAGTCATGGTGCACTGGCTGAACCGACAAATAGCCTCGATGGGAAATCAACGGGGACCAATCTTATACCGACCGCCCATCAAGCAAGCACTTTACCACTGGGCTACGTCCCTCCCCAAACCGTGAAAGGTGATTGTCTTTACCACTGGGCTACGTCCCTCCCCAAACCGTGAAAGGTGACCGTCTTTACCACTGGGCTACGTCCCTCCTCAAACCGTGAAATGTGACTGTCTTTACCACTGGGCTACGTCCCTCTCCAAACCGTGAAAGGTGACTGTCTTTACCACTGGGCTACGTCCCTCCCCAAACCGTGAAAGGTGACTGTCTTTACCACTGGGCTACGTCCCTCCCCAAACCGTGAAAGGTGACTGTCTTTACCACTGGGCTACGTCCCTCCCCAAACCGTGAAAGGTGACTCTTTACCACTGGGCTACGTCCCTCCCCAAACCGTGAAAGGTGACTACATCCCTCCCCAAACCGTGAAAGGTGACTACATCCCTCCCCAAACCGTGAAAGGTGACTGTCTTTACCACTGGGCTACGTCCCTCCCCAAACCGTGAAAGGTGACCGTCTTTACCACTGGGCTACGTCCCTCCCCAAACCGTGAAAGGTGACTGTCTTTACCACTGGGCTACATCCCTCCCCAAACCGTGAAACGTGACTGTCTTTACCACTGGGCTACGTCCCTCCCCAAACAGTGAAAGGTGACTGTCTGTTGTGGCCATCTGTGCCACACGCCTGACACTATTTTTCTGTCGGCTAAATCTGATCATGATATTACCTGCATGGGATGTTTCCCATTACAACTATAGTCTGTCCAATCATCAGTAAAAATGGGGGGTTTTCAGTTTTGTCTGACGTAACAAGAAAATTAAAACTGTTTTGGAAATAACAAAAAAATACAACTTTTGTGTGCAATTTACAAATCAATAGGCTCAGAAATAAATAACTTATAGTAAATTTCATAGTATGAAAAAAGGAGTTCCCAGTGGGATGGACTATAGGTACCAGTAACATTTCAGTTTTATCATATATCTCACCTTCAACAATTCTTTCAGGCAACGACAATAACTGAGTCACAATGTCAAGTGCAAATCCACGATTATTTATCTGAAATACCGAAAAATAATCAAATATACAGATATACAGGATATCTAGTGAGCTGTTATTTATAATTCAAGTTGTGTGTTACTATTTCACAAAGGACACCAAGTTGATAGTAAATGCTACAAGGTTTAATATGGTATTTATTGCAAATGCATGCTACAGTCTAACCTAGTGGTTTTCCGATGAGTAATTATCATTGTTTGGGTTGGTTCAAATGTATGTATACATATAATGTCAGACCCATATTAACAAGAATGTTTTTTGTGTTAAATCAAACCCTTTAAAGGGACTGTCCTGAGTTTACAGCCATTGTAAGATGTTTGCGATAACAAGAGCCTTGTTGGCGACTACTATTTCATACTAAATACATTTTCTTGTTTAGAATACCAGTATCAGTATACTGAATGTGTTTGTAGCACTCAGTTTTTACTTTAATGCGTGATGTATATTTTTTCGTATGTATGAAATTATTTGGAGGTAAAATCCTGTTTGGGCTACTACAAGCATTAGGACAACAACAAACACCTTGTAAATACAGACACTGATATTTTAAATAAGAAAATTTATTTAATTTGTATGTTACATCATCAAAAAGGCTCTATTGGTTGTAAACATTTTACAATGGTTGTAAACTCAGGACTGTCCCTCTGATGACCTATCCAAAGGGTTCAACAAATCCACTAGCCCCGATGCCTGGCTAGTGAATTTTGTGGTCTGGGCTAGTGTAAATTACCAACAGTATTACTATAATACATAGGGCACTAGCCAATAAGTCTGTGAACGCTAGTAACTTTCTCAATTGTATGTTGAACACCGATACATATCATCTGAACCACAGTGTGAAGAAACAAACTAAATTACATCAAAAGTTAATTTTAGTTCTCTCTAATGTAATAATAAATTCACACAATGGCATGAGTTAATTTCAGTTCTATCTAATGCAATAATCAATTCACACCTTGGATTGAATTAATTTCAGTTCTAACTACTGTAATAATACATTCATACCTTGTATTAAATTAATTAAAGATTTAACTAACATAATAATAAATTCACATGTAATGACAAATTCACACCTTGGAGTGAGTTGACAGTTTGACAATCCATTCCATCATCCTTGCATACGCTTCATCCGGAAGAATGCAGAGAAGGGGGACAACTCCCTAAACAAATACACAATTTTATATTTTAATTACTATACATACAGAAGAAGTCTGAAACTGTATACCAGTCAATAGCACACCATTAAAAAGACAAACCTGACCAACTAGAAACTCAGCTGACTCATTTGAGGTGCTAGAATTGGAGGATGGAACCCCCCTAAATGGACCCATTTTCCAACTGTTTTGTTTCCATCCCCATCTGAATGAAGATCCCCAACTTGTTACTGGTATATCAAAGGCTGTGGTATACGTTGTCCTTGTTGTGGGAAATTGCAAATAAGAGATTCCTTGCTGATAATGGGACAATGTAGCAGGTTTCCTCTGATGACCATGTGAACAGCTGATAATTAATTCATCAATGTGCTCTAGTGGTGTTGTTACGCAAGAACAAATTAAAACTTTATTTTATGTCTGGTTGGTTTGATGTCATATTTTCTTTATGCAGACTTGGTTTAAATACAATTTCATTTCATAGGTATTTTTAAAAATTGCCATTCCTCACCCCCCTCTCTGTGTAATCACATCTGGAATATATAATTAGGGGATAACTATGATATATTTGACCATCTACGGACGTTCATGCTGGATTTAGTAGCAAAGTAAGTTTTACCGATGACGCAAAGCGGAGACTGTAAAAAAGATATTTGTGACTGTATAACCAGCATGAACGTCCGTAAATGGTCAAATACAACATACTTATCCCCATTCTAATTCAATAAATGCATTTTCTTTTTTAAACTTGTTTAAATAATAATTGTTTGGAATGAACACAAACCTGGTCACTTCTATCGTGTTTCAAGTCATCCGCCTAATTAAATTATTATAGCACAAGCAGATTAAAAATGTTTTTACATGAAATACAACAGCTGCTCCTATATATTTTTTGTATTTTGTTTTATTAACAACTACACCAACCATTATTACCGATTTCACTTATTCCAAATACTTATCAAAACAACTGGTGCTCGATAACGAAGATTCATAATTTGGCACAGTTGCCATTACTTACTTCTGCATTCCTGTCAGCATCACACAAATATTTATAAACAGTATTGATGTCATAAAATTTAGAAGAGCACAAATTCTGCTTCAAAAACAGATTCAATGTTGGTATTTTAAAAGTAAGTACGTCCAACTAAACAACAAGAAAAAGTGTATGAATATGTAAATACTCTTGGGGAATCTCCCCCCAAAAACTACAAATTCATGCTCCTTTTATTGTCACAAATGGATTTGATTAGCCAATCAAATTTCGAGTTATATGCAGAGTGAATTAGAATTTTAAAATAAACTAGTAATACCCTTGCATGAATTGGAATTTAATATATGTACCTCTGCCACTTTTGTCCGGTATTCGGCTCGGTCAGGAACTTTAGTGCACACATGCTGAATTAACGTTCGGACAGCTGGATATATTCGATCGCCACCTTTCTTCAGTAAATACCTACAACATAAAGAGTTAAGACTTTAACATTCAAATACCACAAGTATATACCTACAACATGCAGAGTTAAGACTTTTAACATTCTACACCTGATAATAATTAAATTAAACAATCTTGTTGAAGGCAATGCTTTTAAACTTTATATAAACTTTTATCAAATACTTCAACCAACTGTAATATTGGCCGTTACTTATAAAACACTCAGCAAATTTTGACCTGCTGCTTGCAAATGGTATGGCTTTACCAGACTTGGTCATTGGAATTGTACGTGTTATTGAATGGTGGTGGTTGTTTGTTAAGAATTATGTAGCCTTTTAAAAACAATATCTTGTAATATTACTCGTATTTAATATGTTCAATCTCCTACACAGAGGTTAAGTCGTTAAAAGTCTGTGCTGAATAATGTTGACTAAAGTACGTCACAATCTTTGGGAATGGATGATGCAGCCACTGAAATGAGTTTGTTCACGCCCTTTTTTGGAGTGGGTGAAGTGTATGTGTGTGTGCATGTTTTCCCCAGCATTACAATATGTTGTGATAGGGAAGGTGATATAAAAGCCCGATTTGTGTCTGTCAGGTAATTGTTGAACTACCCCTTCCCAAATTGATTAGCTTACAAATCTTTGTTTTAATAACTGAAAACCCTGTAGAACTGACCGCTTCCTTCATAAAATGAGCTTGTTACGGCATGGTTTTATGTTCAAAAGGGGCCTCCCTTCTTCAGTTAACAAAACTTTTATGAAATACGTGGGCAACCACGAGATGATGTTGGGCAACCAAACTTCAGCTACTGGTTGCCCACTGGGCAACCATCACAATTTCACAGTTATGCACCCCTGAGAAGCCCAGGATCGATCCCCATTGGGCTATTTCTCATTCAAGCCAGTGCTGCACAAATAGTGCAACAAAGGTCATGATTTGTACTGCCCTGAATTTGGGATGTCTTACTGCTAATCGGAAATAGTAAGTCCATTGTGTGGAGGCAGCAGGTTGCCTTTCATTATCTCTGTGCTCCTTAACTTTATGCCAGACGCCATATAACCATAATTAAAATGTGTTGAGTACGTAGTTAAATAAAACATTCAGACATTAATTGTTATATAAGCATATAGTCTAATGTTTATCATGGCAACATATGGACAGACAGACAGAACAAGTAATTATTAAAGGCCTCTTTGTAGTTATTTTAAAGTCCTCTGCTTTGCATCAACTGCTTACGGATGTATAACTGCATAAACAGATATTTTCAATTAAAACTAGTGCGAACTACATTGTTAACAACTATGATAAATTACTCTCCTATCTTTAATTACCAGACCTTGCTTTTTAAGGTGTGCAGGTGCTATCACGCTCGTACAGCGCACGTAATTTCAATCTGGCGAGTGTGAAAAATAATGCATGTTACACTTAACAGAGCACGTAAAATAATTTTGTATATTGATTGCCACTATTTACCTTATGTAGCTGATAGAAAGATCCGTTTAATAATACCAGAAAAAAATGTTACGAGAACGGTAGTGTTCATGCAAGATTTTAATATATGACTGGTACTTATCTTTGCTATACATACCGGAAAACACAGGTTTAATAGACATTTTCGAAGATGTACCAATCCAATCAAAATTCTTTGCCTATTTAATTTATTATTAATTAGAAAGAGTCCACTTTTGTAAGGTAATAGATCATAACGTCTGATAAGGATAACTCATTTATACTGTTATATAGTTATGACAAAAAGAGAAATGGGATTGAATTAAATAATGGCTTCTGTAGCCTACACAAATGAACTCGTTACGGAAATCAGCGAAGTTGGTAAAATTGTCTCGATTAGTTCATAATTGTTAGCCTACAAAGCTTACGTAAGGTTCCGAAAATGGCAATCGTGTAATTTTATACTTTCTTTAAAAAAAAAGAATTAGACGGAATAATAAATAGAAGGAAAAGAAATGATAATAGGTATGTAGGAATAAGCCTAGGTATTTTTTTTACGTCTATTATTTTTCTTTTTTATCTTTAAAAAAATCAAATAAAACTTCATTTAAATATTTGTATTTCAGCCAGAGGTTAATTAATGTGCATATGTTATTTAGATATGTATATATGTAAACACTATAGTAACAGTAATCAATGATCATTTCCGACTATTTAATTTTTGTTTCGTTTGTTAGAAAGCCCGAGACCATGTGACTGGAACATGATTTGATGCGCAGTAGTCTGTGGCATACTGACCAATCAGAGCTATCGAGGTCAGAATATTTTTACTCTTGGACTTCTGAACGCTTCCGCCTGTTACAGACCACGGTCGGGCTGCTGGTGCTCCCTTGCACCTGCCAGTGCAGGCGGTCCCTCCTCTCCCCCCCCACCCCCCCCCCCCCCATTTCCCATTTCCTGTCCTGGACTGAGAAGCCGACCAAGGCCGACTCTTGTGCACAGGACAGCCGTGCGCTAAACAGCTTGTTCTGAATGTGCACGTAAAGCCCTATGACATGACCTGACCTGACCTGCACGCACACGCTGGTCTACTTGACAACTTATTACACATTGATGATGGTGTCTAAAATTATGGGGGTTTTAAATTATCTTTATTATGGCATCCCACGTTTGGAAGAAAATCCTTTGCAATGACAGATTTTTTCAGAGTTTGTGTATTTTGTTATTAACAACACTGGGGCCGTTCCAGATCAATGACGTATGCCATCAGAGCTGTTCGTAACTTGTAGCGGTAGGTTAAATGACATATTACAAAATGTTGAGGGAGGGAGATTCATTGCGTAATTGTAGCCCACGTTTCACGAGTTGTTATTTTTTAAAGGTTTTAATAATATGAGTCGGTAGTGCACATCTGATATGCTTGGGTCGTAGTTCATGAACCACCTCCTCGGAACCAGTGTTTTTTTCCCATGCCAACTATCCTAATCATGTTCGTTGTACATAATAATCAAATTCAAAACAAACTGATTCCTATATATGTTTAGCTGCACATTCATCAAACCATCTAACACTGAAAAGGTATATATATATACATAATTGTGTGCATCAAATTATCTGAATAGTACATATTGTAATTAAATGTCAAATGGTCTGCATCAGTGTATACATGTCATAATTTTATTTCTATAGTACTACTCCTCAAACTTTTTAATAAACTATAACTCCATTCCTGAAAGGGAAAAGAAATCACACTACACTAATGAACCAAACAACATAAAATTAGAAAAAAACATTATTGGTTTATTAGTTAATTTTTGCAACATGTCTCTACATTTACATGTACCATTTACTAAATTAATAAATGCTTGATTTTCACTCGCCGTAGCATTTTGACGAGTGTGGTTTTTCACTCGCCTAAGCGTTTTGAGGTGTACGATTTTTCACTCACCTTTGTTTTTCAAAAGGTAAGGACTGAATTATCATTAGATTGTACCCACACTTTGTCCAAACACAGATTATAAAAAACATTACAAAAAGTTTGTTTGTTTTGTTTAACGACATCACTGGAGCACACTGATTAATTAATGATCGGCTGTTAGATGTCAAATGCGTGCTTATTCTGGCTCGTAGTCATCAGGGAAAACCAGCTACATTTTTCCAAATGCAGCAAGGGATCTTTTAATATGCATTTTCCCACAGAAAGGAAAGCACATACCACTGCCGTTGTCCATTTGTGGTGCTCTGGTTGGAACGAGAAAAAAACACCCTAATCAGTTGAATGGGTCCACCGAGGTGGCTCGATCATGTGACACAAGCACCTCAAGTGAGCACTCAACACTCAGCTAAACCCCACCCCAAACCATTACAATGACAGATTCCACATGTAAGATTATAATCATGTCACCAACAATGATTTCACTGAGATCTCATACGACAAAACACATGTAATTGTTTGCTGGCTGCCATTTCTATGGAATACTCTTCGGGGGTGTGGTGTGTGTGTGTGTGTGTTTAGATTGCTATTGTGTAATAGTACTTCATGACATGTGCTATGGTTTTACACAATCAGCATGACGTCAGATTAATTATGTCACATTATTCCCAGGCTTCCACCCATCTTGATGAGTATTCTATAAAAAAAGCAAAATGGCAGATGGTGAAAAATTGCATTGTGTTTTGTCCTAGGAGATTTTAGCAAAGTCGATATAGGTGACATGCTTTCAGTCTAATATGTGGAATCCATGTCATTGAAATGGTTTTTACACAATTTATGTCTGGACAAAATGTGAAGAAAATCTAACGGCAATTAAAGATAGGAGAATAAATGATTGTAGTTGTTAACAATGTGGTTTCAACTATAGACCTAAATAAATATTTACTTGACAAACTCCACCGCATTATCTCTGGCTGTTAGCACTGGTCTTGGTATTGTTTGGGCAGCTATTGCTTTATTTGATCCAATCAGCATCAAGACTGCAGGAAGCACCTGATGGAAAACCTGAAATAAACAAGAAATCAACGTAAATTGAATGCTGGCCTAACATAAACGTTTTTGGTGATGAACAGCCAAAGTTGTAACAATAAACCAAGTTTCATTGACCTAGGAAAAGTTTTGAGTAACTGATGTAAACATGAAACTTTATAATGGAACAGTTGATGCTTTCACTGACACCGCCCTCAGGAAAATAATAACTAGATCTCACCATATTACTTCGTGAAGCCTAGACAAAAACAATCACAAAATGTGTACCGGTCTTTTTTTTTTTATCTATTCCTTTTAAAAGAATGCTTGTGCAAAGCTTTTGGACTGGTATGTATATTCAATGATATATAATGCATATTATTGCTTAATATCAACAAGTATACTATTACATTTAATTAATAAAATGGTTAAATGTGACGGCTATATTATATAATGGGTGCAGCCAATGGTTATGTAATACATAATGCATAATACATAATTAGTCTTAGAACTGAAGAAACAAACATACATGATTTCTGAGTGATACCTTGCTTAAGCAATCCTTTAATTAAAAAGAATCATATATCTCAATGTGATCTTTGTTATTATATAATATTGTTATAAATAATTCTTTTTTTTACTCACAGCAGTGGTTAGTGAAACCACATGTCCATGCAGTGGAATACACAGAAGACTTAATCCCTGAAAAAATTATAAGAAAAAATGAGTTAAACTGTGTCTGTCAGTACTGCTAAAACCAAATTGTCTAACAATATATCAGTTAAACATAATTTTTTATTAACCTGTTTATTTCAAAGCCATATAAAATATTAACATGAAAAAAAAGGGAGATAAATTCTA
Organism: Gigantopelta aegis; assembly: GCF_016097555.1. Classification (NCBI taxonomy): domain Eukaryota; kingdom Metazoa; phylum Mollusca; class Gastropoda; order Neomphalida; family Peltospiridae; genus Gigantopelta; species Gigantopelta aegis. Next base: position 75,710,418 of record NC_054707.1, on the reverse strand, counting down.
ATATTGATACACATTTTAGGTTTTTTTAAATGTTTGGAACAATGGAGAAAATGTGACAATGGAGAGACAAGCTCACAAAAGATTTACCTACAGCATGTCTGTCATCCTATAAGCTATAGCAGTAATGATTAATTAATGAATAGTTTTACAATGACAATAATTCTACCAAAAATATAGTGACATGCTACTATAAACCTTATTAATATTGTTGTTTTTTTTCTTTGGTATCTGCAATTAAAATAATGTGTGCATATATATAGATTTCGAGACATGGGGTTGGGTGCAAACAATGCAAAATTTATATGCATACATTTTCCCATGGTTTACAGTATTAACATTTGGAAATGTCTAACATTAAATTATTAATACTAAATGGAAGTAAAACAAACCTTGAAAGCCAAACAAGGCAGAGACATGCGCTCGGTTGGAGGCCTGAAAGAATGTCTAACATTAAATTATTAATACTAAATGGAAGTAAAACAAACCTTGAAAGCCAAACAAGGCAGAGACATGCGCTCAGTCGGAGGCCTGAAACAAACCACAACAGATTATAACAGATGTGTAAAAGAATAATTATGAACATTTCTAATGTTTATTTTAAGAGTATTCATATACAGAGGTTCACAGATTAGATTAAAAACAATGAGCACAATTCCACATAGATGAATAGCTGAATGCAGGCACACACAAACACACACACACACACAAATCCACTGAAATACACACAGACACACACTGAAATACACACACACACACAAAACAGACATACACACACACACACACACACACACATATACACAGACAAAGACACACCACACACACACTCTAGTTGCTGTATTAATAAGTTCAATACAGTGTAATCATTTAGCTGCACCAGAATGCTGATAATACTTTCTGTAAATACTTTTTAGAAATGCGTCCATATGAATTATTAAGATGTTTGGCAAATCAAAACCCATCAAGACCATAACTTAAGTATTTATGTTTTCCAAATTTGAATTTGAGCCATCAGTCCTGTTCCCCTTCACTTCCCTGTACTGATGCTAGCTGAAGCAGAGTCATTGTAGCCCCACATAGCATGTCAATTTACACTAAAGTACTCTTATAACAGACTGGAAGGGACCATCATAGTTAGTTTGTTATAGCAGTAGTTCGTGGTACACATTTGCATCAGTTGGTTTTTAATGTATAGGGAGATAAAACGGGACTTCACGATCAGTTCGTTCTATGCAGTTGTTCATTCTAAGCATATTTGTTACAACTGTACTTTACCGTATATGGCATCAATATGGTAATACTTTAAATGGCTCCCAATAATCTTTGTTAGGGAAGCAATTAATCACTCTCCTCATTTTTTTGCCCCACGTCAATATCTGTTATTGTTATTATTACACTGGTGGCACCTAAGTCTGCACACCTAAGCATTTGTGTTATATTTTAAAGTTATAATCTTTCTTTAAAAATATTTCGTTTCACCGCCACAGTACAATGGAACAATAAACATGTTACTACTGAAAGTTAAACTTTTTTCTTTTTTTTAAATTTGAGTAATGAGCGCTTTTTTAGTGACACCCCCCCCCCCCCCCCCACCCCTGTATTTACTAACCTACATAATGGTACATAAGTCTGCTCAGGAAACATTAAAACAACCACGTCTGTAGCAACTGTTCACAAGAACCACAAACAAGTAATGGATCCGACCTTTTGTAAGTTCTAGACAACAAACACTTCCTATTATAGTTTGTTTCAGGTTAATTTAGATTAAGCAAATAAGATAAATATAAATGGGTGTTCCATGCTCCTTAGTTTGGATAACAAAAAATGACAATATAAAACAAGCCAATGTCAAAATTTATTATAATTATTCAACAAAAGTTGTCTGTAATTAACTGTGTAAATGAGCACAAATAGTGTTCGTTAAAGATATAGGACAATCACTGATAATTATGAAACAGACTATAGCTAAAAATAGGCCATGTTGTAAGATTTATAGTCTGGGCAACCATAACGGTTGTGTTGTGTCATTTGGAGGGAAATTCAAAGTATGCTTGGATGTTTATATTAATAGATAAAATAAAACATGGATTCATAAATTACAATAAGGTATGTACTGAAGCTTCTATGTAAACTTGTGTAAGTTGATATACATGGCTGATCATTACAGCGGTGACACACATGTTGACAGGTGATACAAAAACATGTTGATCGCGGCTGGCAAAAGTATAAGTATTTTAATGCATTAATTCAGGTTTTTTCAATCAAATTGTTATCTATCATTTTTATACATATATATTAACAATCAAAATGTGATGTTTTAACAATTGTTTTATGAATTAAATTAACGTTGTTTGTTTGTTTACAAACATACCCTAATACTTGTTTCAAGATGCAATGTAACATAATTAACATGTGCAGACTTGTGCACCGCAGACTCATGTGACATGAGTGTATTATTATTATTATTTAATATACATTTATTATCCCCAGTAGTCTGATCCTGTCACGCTTGGGTGATCTTTGACTTCATGGCCATACATTGATGTTACTTAATACACACTATGATATTATTTCACACATAAGACATAAATAGTTTAAAACATAAATTATATACATTTTTATTATATACATAGCACTGAAATATATAGACCTACAGAACCCATAAAAGTGATATCCAGTAAAGTCATATTTTCACTGTATTTCACCCAGGCATCGAAATAAGTTGACAACGGTCGTTCAGGTTACTGGGAGGTTACCACATGTAAGAAAAGTCGAGAACAGTGTTTCGTTCTCGACAAAAGTTTCAACGAACGGTAGTTTCGTTTCCGAATGTAAACCAGGCAGTGCATTCCGGACTTCCGCGTTTCATTTTCTTGTAAGGAATTGCACCGATGCAATTATAGTCATTCCGCATTTAAGCAGCGTCCACTACCGGTAGATGAAGTTACTTCTGTGTTTCGTTTTCTCGTACGAAATTGCACCGATATTCGTGCGCACTTGTGCAATTGCAAAGCAATTTCGGCAATCGGCGTTTAGGCAGCGCCCACTGGATAAATTTACTTCCAGATTTTGTTAGTCGTACCGATAACAGGAATTCAATTCTAACTTTCATATAGTTGTGGTAACCTATAGGTTACCAGGCTATATTTTGTGGTAACCTGTAACTGGGTTACCAGACACAATGCTTATTTCGATGCCTGTTTACCTACAGTGAAAATATAGAAATCGTATTTACTGTTTTGTAAAAGTTCATGGTAAATTATCTCCCTTTGTGCTGTTTCTTCGTATTTAAGTTTGATGAGTACCAAAGCCTCTATATATTGTTGCAGTATGATAGACATGAACATTTTAGGTTGTGGAGTACTAAACCAATATGTACACAGGGATTTACACAAGATTAGCAAGTTCCCATGTCTGATGGGATTGGTGAAATTAGCATAAGTAAATCATACCTGGGATATATTTTCAGGTCACTGAATGATGCAGTACACCACTGTTATATTAAATTAATTTATTAGTACAGGCATAATGAAATATATATATTAGGAATGTTTAACAAGAAATTAGGAACTTTCAGTGCCACTTTCTTTTGGGAAGGGGCCTATGTTTGGACCCGCAGAACGCCTGAATAAATCACTTGTTGGTGATTACATGCTGGAACATAAACTTTACACTGAATCATAAACTTCACATAATTAGATGTGAAAAAGCTACAATTTAAAAACCCCCACTAAATTTAGTCAGAAAAAATACACACTGTTGTAAGAGACATGGCACCTTTTAAGGGGTGGGAGCCCAGTAGTAAAGTGCTCGCTTGATGTGCGGCTGATCTAGAATCGATCTCTGTCGGTCGACCCATCGGGCTATTTCTTGTTCCGGCCAGTGCACCGCGACTGATATATCAAAGGATGTGGTATGTGCTGCCCTGTCTATGGGATGGTGCTTATAAAAGATTCCTTGCTACTAATGGAAACATGTAGCAGGTTTCCTCTCTAGGACTATATGGCAGAATTACCAATGTCTGACATCCAATAGCCGATGATTGAAACATGTAGCAGGTTTCCTCTCTGTGACTATATGGCAGAATTACCAATGTCTGACATCCAATAGCCGATGATTGAAACATGTAGCAGGTTTCCTCTCTGTGACTATATGGCAGAATTACCAATGTCTGACATCCAATAGCCGATGATTGAAACATGTAGCAGGTTTCCTCTCTAGGACTATATGTCAGAATTACCGATTACCTGACATACTCTTTTCGATTAGCAGCAAGGGATCTTTTATATGCACCATCCCACAGACAGGGTAGTATATATTACGGCCTTTGTTATACCAGTTGTGGAGCACTGGATGGAACAAGAAATAGCCCAATGGGGCCACCGACGAGGATCGATCCTAAACTGACCGCACATCAAACAAGCACTGTACTATGTCCCGCACCTGTGCTGTAATGATGTCGTTAAACAAAACAAACTTTAACTTTTAGTTCAATGTAACTCGCAAGTGTGTTACATCAAATGAAATGTAAGATTAATTACACACATTTAGTAACTAATTAACTTATCAAATACTTACCACTGATCAAATACATTGCCTAAGACCTCTGCATCATGTTTTGTAAGCTCAGCAAATATCTGGACTAAATACCGAGCGGTGGATTCCGACTGCTTCAAAGAATATCTCTCTAAAAGTACAACTAAATCCTGCAAAAATAGATAAAAATAATTAAGACAAATTAATCTATTTTTTGTCACCAAATAAATTCTAAGCAATAATGGAATATTTCAATTCGCTACATACTTAAAAAATTTGGCAAACTTGGTCATTTGGGGTTTTATACAGCTGCTTTGTACAGCCTTGATAAATATAACATCAAATAAACTGTATTATAATGGAAAGCATGGGCTGTGTTTGTAAATGAGGGATGTAAACACTTAGGGCCAAATTTACAAAGCCTGTTTATGTCTTACATGCGTGTCATTACAGACATTTAGGATGCTTAAACACCTGTGTTTAAGAAAAACAGGCTTCGTAAATTCGGCCATTAAAGATTTGGGTTTTTCAATTGTTAATTTAAACAAGAGGTACATGATATGCTCGTCAAAAGTAGGTCATAGTGACCTAGTTATGGTATGTGGCACACCAACAGCTCAAGATGTACTTACATTCAAGGTTTGATGATTCTATATGAACTGATAAAAAGGTTACACACGGGAAGGATGCTATGCCATAATACGACCAATAGTACAAAATAAAGGATAGCTTGCTGTCACAATCATATTACCTGCATGAGATTTTTCATCAGCACTCTTAGCCGAGACATTTCCTGTGGCGTCAGCTCCACATCCTCCTCTTCTGCTTCAGGGGGAAACTCACTGACCTCGAGATCCTTGACGAAAGAAAATTGTATCGACATAGCTTAGACCAAATGTAAAATTGTAGTTCTGAAATTTAATATGGTGAATAATATATATATTAGATGGAACTGTTTACAGAATAAAGCATACAGAGAAAGGTTTTAAAGAAATGTTTTATTTAACGACGCACTCAACACACTTTATTTACGGTTATATGGCATCAGACCACACAAATATTGAGAGAGGAAACCCGCTGTCGCCACTTCATGGGTTACTCTTTTCGATTAACAGCAAGGGATCTTTTATATGCACCATCCCACAGACAGGATAGCACATACCACAGCCTTTGATATACCAGTCGTGGTGCACTGGAAATGTTCAAGGAAATACTCTACATAACTCAATTTTGGCTAAACCCAAATTTGTTCCAGTGATAACCCTACAATCCCGGTTAAACAAACTCCACCAAATATTTCGTGTTCAGCTTAAACCATAAAAAGGTTATTTGCCTCAGTACATTAAACTTCATACTAGGTAAAGGTTTCTTATTCTTTTTTTTAAGTTTACCGGATTGGCAGTCTGCATCTGGTTACTCTTGCTTTTCTTTCTTCCTTTGTGTTTGTGACCTTGGCTGCTGGGAACCGGAGACAAGCTGCGTTTTCGCTTACTGCTTCCTAAGAATGCATAAACATCATCAGCTGATTAATCAGTACACATTTAACTCTAATTTTAAACTTGCTTATAACTAGTTACACATGAATTTTGGTAAAAAAGAAATGTCAAAAGAATTAGTCAATAAAAAATTACTGTTTTTGTGGTGTTAAATTATGGAATAATGACAGATTTATTGTCAAATAAAAATGAGAGACAGAAAAGAAACCCAGTACTAATCCCATACTGTGAAAACCAACACACAGGCTATTCCTACCGAACAGTATCAAGCAGGGGTTCTAGAATTTGTTTAAAATTCACTTGCCATGAGATTTGAAAATTCATTGGCCACGATTCAAAATTCACTTGTCCAATTGTAACTGTTGATAGGTATATTAATGTCATGGATAGGTCACAGATTACTGGTAGCTAAATATTATTTAGTAGAATGATATATACAAAAGCAAATCAAAAGAAGTGACTTCTAGATCGGTTTCTCTTGTTTTCCTAAATCTTGGCTATGATCAAAATCTTTTAATTTATTTTATTCTCAAGTTAATTTTATTACTTACTATTGGGCTTGCACAAAGTAATTATTTGGTGGCCTGAGTAAACAAATCACTGGCTTTGGGTCTCAAACCACCATATTCTAGAACCCCTGATCAAGGGATTTTCTGTGCATTTTCCCATACAGGACAGCACATACCATGTCCTTTGATGCATCAATTATTATTAGACCTGTTGAGATGGTGAAAAAAACCGACAGGTCTACTAAGAATGATCAATCTTATAAGTCATGGCTCCTCAGATAAGTTCTCTACTAGAAAGTTACATTCTGCTTAATAGAAATTCAGTGACAATCATTACCAAGTTTGGTCCACATCTTCAACAGATCCACCGCTTTCAGGAATAATTCAGGATTGTAGATTCGGAATGCACTGCTTCCTGGTAAAAACAAAATCTATATAACAAAACAATAAGAATTAAATATTATAATAATTATGCGATCTACTTATTTTTTAATTTATTAAGAATTGAAATAATGTCGGTTTTAATGCATGTTAATACACATTAGTTTTAGTTTTTAATTTATTAAATTTTATTTCTACAAATTATATAATAAATTGTTTATTTCTTGCAATGAATCAAATCTAGATAAAAAAATTTACATAGTTTATTCTGAAAAATGTTTGGCGACATTGCACATTTAAAAAATGGTGTTATTTAGTATTTATATCTGAGAGTTTTCTATGGTATTATACACACAAGCTAATGTAGCCAGTTCAGTTACCTAGTAATTATTATACACACAAGCTAATGTAGCCAGATCAGTTACCTAGTAATTATTATACACACAAGCTAATGTAGCCAGTTCAGTTACCTAGTAATTATTATCAGTGTTCTCGCTGGGTGAAAATTAAAGGAGGGCGGCTGCTCGGCACCACACCCTTCAAAAAAAAAAAAAAAAAGGGGGGGGGAGTAGTTTGGTTACCATATTGTTATGTGTTGGTAGACTTTGAGAAAAGACATACTCCTTATTTTGTCTACAAAAAAGTGCAAATGGGTTTATAAAAAGACTCGTCTTTTAATTGAACCGAAGATGATATCGGTCTGACATTCACGGACAATTCCGGTTTTGCTGGACCGATCAAAGTTTTAATATTATTTTTAATAAAGATTTCAAGATATACGAAAAACAATAAAGATGTTTGTAAAGTGATCTCCTAATGTCAGATACATTTTTGTTATTTCCATCTTCATCGAATGAATCGATCGCTGTGATCAAGTACTATCGGCAGATGATAAAAAGTAGTTTCGTTTTTGTAAAGACGGTGTATATATTATTTGGCACTCAAGATAAATGATTTTAATGATAAACACTACCACTTCCGTTGGTTTTATAAGCGTTCATATCACCTCAAAATGAAAAGTTTACAATATTTTATAAAGAACTGCTGAATAAACAGAATAACAGAAAGTAAAAATCATCAGTTTCAACCAGTTATATCTGCAACTGAGGAAAAAATATCAAACGATAGTGGAAACAAAAGACCGTTCTGATCACGTGACAAATTTGGCACCAAATAAGAGGGGTTTTTTTTTTCAATCGGAGACTGCCGTATCCGTAAAAAGTAAACTGTTTTCATTGCTTACATAAAATATAACTTTTATTTTCTATCTAACATACAAATGGATACAGATATTGGACAAAATAGAGGCTGTTAAAAATACTGTTAAATTATGTTACGGTAACTGTCGTAAATGTTTCGTCAATTGCTTTTTCGTACACAACGCGGCTTGTTTCCTTTGATGTCCAGTGTGCAGACTGCTCGTTGTTTTTTGTGTGGAAAAAAGTGCATTTGGAAATAGCAGAGATAGGTGCTGGAAAATAAAGAGGGGTGCATAAAAATAAAGGAGGGCGCTCAAAAATAAAGGAGGGCGGCAAAATGGAATAGCGGGGCGGGGCGCCCGCTTAAATGGAGCAGCGAGAACACTGATTATACACACCAGCTTTGACCTAACCTGTTGTGTTTTTGTGAGAGCTTTTTTGTGTTTCTTGGTATAATGACAATTCAGCACTTTTTTTTAAAACTTATTAAGTAACCATATATGTAACAGTGAAAACAACTATAAACATAACAAACCAGGAACTGCAACAAATCTAAAATAGAGGGATGCTGATAAAACTGCGGCTTCTCTTTGTGCAGCAATTGATGTAATCTGAAAACAAAACAATTTAAATTACATCAGATATAGAAACATTGAAAAATGCAATGTTAATATATATCCTAATATGCCTCTGAATCCAAAGCTAAATATAATAATTTGAAAATTAATATTAAATACAAACAGGTAGTTGAATAAATCAGGCTGATTAAACCTTACTGACAGCTGGCAATTACTGGACAAGAACTAAAAACAAGAAGCTATATTTTATAGCAAATCATTTTCTCTTCTTGGGTTTAAATAGTTTATGTATTTTGTTATTATTAATCATTATTATTTATACAGAATATTCTAGTTCCTGTCATTCAATTTAGGGCCTTAAGATAGTTTATTCTTGCCCACTGAACAGGGTTATCCAGCTTTTGCACAGTGCTAGAAAAATCTGTCTGACCCTAGGGCGTATGTAGAAATCATAACTCGTTTTACGACGATTGACGTCATAACTCATGGTTTTCAAAATTCTGTTTGCCATTTCACGTTGTATCATTGTTTTAAAAATATTTAACAAATTAATATTTTCAAATTATATTTATTGTTAAGTTGTTGCATTTTTATGTCGTTGCATAAGTTGGACTATATTTTTTGGCGTATGATTAAATGAGTTTCATTGTTTGTAGGTAAAATGTTTACGAATCATTCAACAATAAACAAACCGTACATAGCTTACAAAATTAATGTTTTCTGTAATTAAATGGGCAAGAAAAAGATTCAATCACCGTTGTGAGGTATAGATAAGGCAATTCCAACCCTAGGGACAAAATGTTTTTGTAAGGGCCTCGGTCCGTTTTAACAGTCTGCAGGGAACATATTGTTCAATACCACATCACCATTTGCTACACAAGTTTCAGAGATGGTTACTCAATTCTAAAATCAAATTTTCAGTAATTAGTAGCTGTCATAATCAAAATGTTCTCTGAAATTTATAAAATTATTAATCTATAACTTTTTTTTTTAAATCATACGTATATGTAGAATATTGATAAGTGTTTTCATTTTAAAATTTCATCTCATATTGAATGACATATTTTTATCTTTCAAAACAAAAACCGTAAGTAAGCACTTTACAACGCTTATTTAAAATAAAATAAATTTAAATGCATTATTTTAAACAGAAAGTAACAGCTGTATGTCATACAACTGTAAATTAATATTAGTATTTATCTTAATAACAATATAAATATGTTGTTAAAAAGTAAAAAAGGTGCAGTGTTTACTACCTTTCCTCCACTCTCAATCAGGAATGCAAGCAGAGCAATGATGCTCTTATAGGAAATGTCATTTTCAACCATAACAGTCCAAAGACCTACAAAAAAGAAATAAAGCCATATTTCTTATACACGTCTATCTGGTTAGTTAAATTAATAATATAAACAATATGAGCAAGTCAGCTGGATTACACCAATAAGGTGTGATACAGATGGATGGGGGGGGGGGGGGGGGGGGGGTCATGGGGATGTGTACTTCATTTCCCAAAATTCAAAGTATCATGAAAATCCTTTAAATAATGGGTGCCATTTCTGGACATTGTACCTCTTCCTTAGTGTTTGCTTTGCTCAAGTAAATATTAAATAAAATGTACATGTGTCAACAGACTAAGTTATGTATTACACAAATATTTTCATTTTCAACACTTTCCGTAAATTATGACTCACATCAACATTCCAAGCCTAGAAAATTAGCTTTCTAGACTTCCATCACCTGTAACAACTCTGTTTACTAACACTAATCTAGCTGGCAAAATAGTGCTTTTTCCATCAAAATATGGTTCCCAAGTCACAAACTTGTTAGCAGTGGTGACAAGTCAAAGTTACCATAATATTTTAGACCTAGTCTGATTTAAGAAACAAAATCACACAACAGATGTCAACATAGTCCGACACTGACTTGCCGTTTTTACATTGGTGTGATACTGTACATCAACATAGTCCGACACTGACTTGCCGTTTTTACATTGGTGTGATACTGTACGTCAACATAGTCTGACACTGACTTGCTGTTTTTACATTGGTGTGATACTGTACATCAACATGTCGTGTTGTTTGCAACTGTCACTCTAGCACTGTTCAGTTCTCAGATGGATTCATTTCAATAATACCACACACTACTAATTATTACTTTCATTTCTATACAACAATAACACATTATTTATCAATTACCTAAAACCAACATGTTTTAATGGAAATATTCAATTGTTTCGCTTAAATTTTATTATCAAAAGTAATTGAGTATTTGAAATATTATGATTGTGACACAGGGTATGATTTAGAAACTTTCTCAATGATCATAGAAACATTGCAAAATTTACCAACAAATATTCAGTTCACCCATTTTGTTTTTTAAATCAAATTTCTTCTGGAGTTAACTTCTCCCACATTTCCAATCCTAGATTAATTAGTGTCTGTGTTTAACTTCTCCCACGTTTCCAATGCTAGATTAATTAGTGTCTGTGTTTAACTTCTCCACGTTTCCAATCCTAGATTAATTAGTGTCTGTGTTTAACTTCTCCCACATTTCCAATCCTAGATTAATTAGTGTCTGTTTAACTTCTATTAATTAGTGTCTGTTTACCTTCTCCACGTTTCCAATCCTAGATTAATTAGTGTCTGTTTAACTTCTATTAATTAGTGTCTGTTTAACTTCTCCACATTTCCAATCCTAGACTAATTAGTGTCTGTATTTAACTTCTCCACGTTATCAATCCTAGATTAATTAGTGTCTGTTTACCTTCTCCACGTTTCCAATTCTAGATTAATTAGTGTCTGTTTAACTTCTATTAATTAGTGTCTGTTTAACTTCTCCACGTTTCCAATCCTAGACTAATTAGTGTCTGTATTTAACTTCTCCACGTTATCAATCCTAGATTAGTGTCTGTTTAACTTCTCCACGTTTCCAATCCTAGATTAATTAGTCTGTTTAACTTCTATTAATTAGTGTCTGTATTTAACTTCTCCACGTTATCAATCCTAGATTAATTAGTGTCTGTGTTTAACTTTTCCACATTTCCAATCCTAGATTAATTAGTGTCTGTTTAACTTCTCCACGTTTTTAATCCTAGATTAATTAGTGTCTGTTTAACTTCTATTAGTGTCTGTTTAACTTCTCCACGTTTCCAATCCTAGATTAATTAGTGTCTGTTTAACTTCTATTAATTAGTGTCTGTATTTAACTTCTCCACGTTATCAATCCTAGATTAATTAGTGTCTGTGTTTAACTTTTCCACATTTCCAATCCTAGATTAATTAGTGTCTGTTTAACTTCTCCACGTTTTTAATCCTAGATTAATTAGTGTCTGTTTAACTTCTATTAGTGTCTGTTTAACTTCTCCACGTTTCCAATCCTAGATTAATTAGTGTCTGTTTAACTTCTCCACATTTCCAATCCTAGATTAATTAGTGTCTGTTTAACTTCTCCACGTTTTTAATCCTAGATTAATTAGTGTCTGTTTAACTTCTATTAATTAGTATCTGTTTAACTTCTCCACATTTCCAATCCTAGATTAATTAGTGTCTGTTTAACTTCTATTAATTAGTGTCTGTTCAACTTCTCCACGTTTCCAATCCTAGATTAATTAGTGTCTGTTTAACTTCTATTAATTAGTGTCTATGTTTAACTTCTCCACATTTCCAATCCTAGATTAATTAGTGTGTTTAATTTCTATTAATTAGTGTCTGTTTAACTTCTCCATGTTTCCAATCCTAGATTATTTAGTGTCTGTGCTTAACTTCTCCACGTTTTCAATCCTAGATTAGTTAGTGTCTGTGTTTAACTTCTCCCACATTTCCAATCCTAGATTAATTAGTGTCTGTTTAAACTTCTATTAATTAGTGTCTGTATGTAACTTCTCCACGTTATCAATCCTAGATTAATTAGTGTGTTTAACTTCTATTAATTAGTGTCTGTGTTTAACTTCTCCACGTTTCCAATCCTAGATTAATTAGTGTCTGTTTAACTTCTATTAAATAGTGTGTTTAACGACTCGTTTCCAATCCTAGATTAATTAGTGTCTGTGTTTAACGTCTCCACGTTTCCAATCCTAGATTAATTAGTGTCTGTGTTTAACGTCTCCACATTTTCAATCCTAGATTAATTAGTGTCTGTTTAAACTTCTCCCACGTTTCCAATCCTAGATTAATTAGTGTCTGTGTTTAATATTATACCTTCTCCCGTGTCAGCTTCCTCCTGCAGAAGCCATTCCTTGAGGAGATCGTTGCAAGACTTCAGCTGAATGACACAGTACCCATCATCTTGCAGGACATCTTCAAAACCAGAGGGAGACGACTCTAGGTCAGCGAAGTCACTCTCCCATGCTGCTTTCACCCAGTCTGAAATATAAACAGACGTATGAAGAATTACTAAAATAATTTTATCAACATGCTGTCAAGATATACACTTTCTTTGTCTAGCTTCCATAATCAAATTGAAATACTTTCCAGAATAAAACTTACATACATGTATATGTACATGATGATCAAAAAATATTTAATTATACTGTATACATGTACCCCGGTACACACTTTGTTATGCATTGGTAAGCACTTGGTTGGAGTACTGTAAAATACTTTATTTTCGCACGATAAAATTTTCACGATTTAATGAAAATGAATCAGTTCGTGAGCATTTATTTTCACAAATTCCTATCCCTAACCCAATAAAAAAAATGTAGTACCGGTTCCAATGTAAATAATTCTGACTTTTATTGTTTAAAATATACTGTAAGCTTCGGCTACACCATGCTCTTTTTCGTAATTCTCAAACTTAACCGAACCCAAAAACAAAACGGAAATTGAAAGGTGCAATGCTAGCACAAGTTTGATGTAAACAATATTTATTAGTCAAAATACTCGTTCAGTACAGTTTATGACTGACCAAAAGGAAAAATCTTTAGTGTAAAGGCTCAATATGAACTATGAGTATAGTATCGCTGTACAAGCCCAACCCAGATTGTTTTCATTTCCACATTTTAACATACTTTGATGCTTCCTTTTAAGTATATGTATTTTCGTGTAAGAAAACCATCCCAAAACTTAGTATTGTTTATTATCATGTGATATATTGTTTGTACTTTGATATCGTTTCTTGGTATAAAGTTTTAAGTGTTGCATTGTTACTACTGTAGTCCTGTGCAGTGGAAACTAACAAGGTCTTGGGTCTGAATGAACAAGACTTAATTTTATTTTTTAATGTTCAATTTGTCAGCCTTTAATTTCGCGTGAAATTTATTTTCAGATTTTATATATTCCACGCAAAAATAAAGTATTTTACAGTAATTGCTCATTCAAGATCTGTTTAGAACTGTAGAGTTTACTTGTAAAGTGTTTGTAAGGTGGTTTCAAAATTGGTTCTTTTCGATTAGCAACAATATTTATCAAATTATTCATGTTTTATGCTGATGAATTCATTTTACACTCGGTACTAATCATAATATTTCGATATGAAATACTACTTCCGGTAATAAAGTTTAAACAAAACAGTTTATGTTTCATTAAAAACATGATATTATTAAGTAGTTGATAATGTGCCATTATGTTAAAATTAAAGTTACTGTATTAATTAGTATTTTCTGGCATTACTGAAATGAATGTGGCCGAGGATTAACAACGCTTGACTGGTCACAGCACAAGATGTTACACACGTCCCTATATAGCTCAGTTTACGGGTGGATCTGAAGAAAGTCAACATTAGATGACGACATGTATTTAATCTCTTCACAGCAGAAAGTGGCATTCAAGTATTAATTTGTTTCATTACCTCAAAGTAAGCACCAAATCTCCTATATGTGACCAATACTACATGCGATTTTATTATACAGTGCACCATCAGCAAGCTGAAGGATGTTGCCATCCTGTTAGGACAATGCAGCTCGAACCTTTTAATGGGGAATTATTTCTGTTTCACTTATGGAAAATACTCAACAAGGCACACATCAAATTTGGTGTATCTTGTTCAAGTCTCTGGCCTCCTCATGCCACCCCCCACCCCCGACTTCTTCAGAAGATAATTGAGAAAAAGATAGGTAAGTTTAAAACTTGGTACTTATGTTTTAGTTACGTGTAGAGATTCTAAGAGAATTTAATTAACTTTTATTTTAAAGTATTATTTTGTTGTTAAATGGAACACTGAAGGAAGAAGCAAGACACAGCAGTAAAATTTTAATTACTGACAAATGAGAACAATGTGTTGTTTTATTTCATTTATATATTCATTATTATTTATTTTAAAAATTAGTATTGACATTTAAACAAAATATCTTTGTAATTAAATTATATTTTTATTTCATTTCAATTACTTAATTAATAAATGTTGTTTTAATATTTTATTAAATTAAATTTATTTTATATCATTTTATTTTTTTATATTAATTTTAATTTATTTTTACTTTTAAGTTATTTTATTAACTTTAATTCATTTTTAGTTTTATGGGGTTTTTGTATAAATTTACTGATCCTTTTTCACATACAAGACTGTTCCGAGTTTTATTTCCCTTCAATAAGGGCAGATAACAATAACCGTGCGTTTTAAAGAAAACCCACAGTCGGACTTTTTTTCTTTAATTCAAAGTGAAGATCGTTTCAAAGTAAGTATTTCTTGGTATCCATAAGCTTGAAATAGATCACAATAAACGATCAGCCTCAGGGTGGGAAAACGTGACGGTAGTAGTTATTTTTACCTCAATATCATTCCGAGCAAAATAGCTCGGAACGGCCATATGACTGCTACATGCGTAATGCTTTCTCCATATTTAAGATATTAACTTTGACTTGTGCTTGCAGGTATGCGGTCAAAACGGCCCATGATGAAACGGCCCTGAACATGTAAGTCAAAGCGGCCAAAGAAAAAAGGCAAAACGGCCAAAGAAAAAAGGCAAAACGGCCAAAAGAAATGGTCAAAACGGCCAATAGGTACTATCACGTTAAATTAATTCCCATTAGTAATAATTAGTAATCAATATAGCCTATATCACAGGCAGTTCAAAAATATGTATAAAAACAACCGAAACAACGGAATCACTGGTAACAGTTTATTAGCCTCTGAACTCAAGTCAGGTGACCCCGTGACACGCTAACCGGCATAACATGAACACGTGATTCGCAACCTGTATTTTTAAAAAGCAAAATTTTTATTCTGTTGGACTGAATTGTATGTTTGGAATATTATTTTGAAGATATCTTTCAAATGTGAAACATGGTAAACCATTGTTAGGTGTATGGATGTACAAAAGCTGCAGTTAAAGGCAAAAGAAGTTTGCATATTTTTCCAAAAGACAAACCGACATTGTTTGCACGGAAGCAGTTCTTAAACCGAACACGTACGTATTGGAAAGGACCATCAAGATGGGATTCGATCTGCAGTGACCACTTCACACCCGGGGATTACGACAATTATCTAAGCCAGAATGTTAATGCCGAGGTGTACATTGTTCATATTTGGCACAAAGATACACCTCAACACGATACATTTATATATGTTAAAAAAATAAATGTAGGTGAAATATTTTTTGAAAAAAAAATCGCAATTTTCATGTTCGGGCTGTACATAACGATATCCCAAACATCGCCCGAAGACGAAAACAGATAGGCCTAGAGAATGTTAATGCGATTTTTTCTAAAAAAATAATATTTTTCCTACATTTATTGTTCTAACATATACAGTCAGACCTCGTTACAACGACTGTCGTTACTGCAACATTTACACCATCCGACCACAAATTGTCGGGAACAAACGTACATCAGTGTTATTCTGTTCATTACAACGGAATTCACACCTTCCGACACCGACAGAGCAAATTAGGAACAAACGTGCATTCGACGTCTGAAAACACCTCTTTACAACGACATTACCTAATCACAGATACCGTAGCATATTGGCAGTACACACACCACCACTTAAGATTCCTTGATCTCGTAGTGATCCGACTGTATCACATGCTGTCCGAGCTACCGATGTCTGCGAAATCTGTAGACATTTATTGTTTTTGCAAATAAGCCTATAAGTCAAATAATATATTTAATGATGTTTTTTATAAACATATTTAATATATGTACGTGTATTTGTTGTTTTTAATACTAATTGCAATATATTATTTAAATGCTATCCAGTCATCAGTTAATATTAATTAGTATGTTTTCTAAAAAATATTTTTCCTACATTTATTTTTTTAACATATATAAATGCATCGTGTTGAGGTGTATCTTTGTACTCTCATTTTGGAGGGTTTGGGCTTTGAGGTAGAGTTGGGGTAGGATGCCCTTTGCTTGGTGCAATCTCTTGTATAATGGCTTGGGCAATGTGTTATAAATAATAACTATTCATGTTTCTCCAAAACTTACCTGTACTTAAAATCTACATATTAACACAGATGTACTAGTACACTAACCACATATGTAGATTTTAAACTCTTTGTTTATTCTCGACGCCATATAACCGTAAATAAAAAATGTGTTGAGTGCGTCGTTAAATAAAACATTTCCTTACATTTCCTTGTTTATTCAACCATAAATAAGACGCAGATAATATTCGTGTAGTGAGACCGTACTATAAAAACTGTCTTTGCAGTCATCTTTCTTGACACTTGTGTAGATGATTTTTAAAGTATTATATCCAAGGCCGTCTTGACTTTTTTTCAAGGGCCATTATGACTGTTTTCACTTTGGCCGTTTTGACTCTTTTAGGGCCGTTTTGACCAATTATTGTTAAGGCCGTTTAGTACTGGGGCCGTTATGACTACGATCCTGCTTGCACATGCAGTCAAGGTTAATCTTGATGAACTAAATTTAACTCTAATCCTAAAGTCCAAAATAGGTCTGACGGCTGATATATGGGTCCATTTCATTCCATTGGTTCTAAGTCTAACTAATCACTAGCTATTTTATTTGGGTTCCACTGAACTCAGAACTGTCAGTCCTGTCACTCATGATGAAAAGGAAAGGCTAAAGTAAAATCATAAAAATGGTTTGCAAAGGGAATTCTCGTCAAATTAACTTTCTACTGACACATATAGATTATAAATATCAGCAAAATATAAATGTACCATCTTTAATACTGTCAAGTGGAAGAAATGTAAAGACTTCAACAGTTCTTTCGATTTGTGCCATGTTGTGTTTTCAATTTCACCGCCAAATTGTACCACTTCCGCAATAATAGACTGGTTTCACTCCTCCTTGCTTTTATCGTATAGCGTTTTCCTCCTTCTATAGTAATGATCCAGTGCAAAACGTCTATTAAACTGTAAAGTTACAATGAAACCGTGTTCAAAGAGTATTTTTCGTAAGAGATATTTTACATGCAGCATACTATATAAAATCATGCATGTGTATTTCAAATTTTAACCATGATATTAATAATTCCACAATCAGAACATGTTTGCTTGATGAAATGTGATTTAAAAAAATAGACTGTGGAAAGTACATGCATACATTATGATGTTAATTATAACTCGAATTTTTATAATAATTATTGGTTTGAGGTGGGGGCTTTCTTTTAAAAAAAAAAAAATAATAAAAAAAAAAGATATATATATATATATATATATCTATATATATAATATATATATATATATTATCTATATATATATTATAATATCCGCCCGGTCCCCTCCATTATTATTTTTAGTTAGGGTTGAGGGTTAGGGTTAGGGTTAGGGTTGGGGTTATGGCTGGGGTTAGGGCTAGGGTTGGGGTTAGGGTTGGAGTTAAGGTTAGGGTTAGGGGAAGGGGGGACCGGGCGGATATTTTTCATATATATATATATATATATATAATATATATATATATATATATTATATTTATATATATATATATATATATATATATATATATATATATATATATACATATAATATATATTTTTTTTTTTTTTTGTAAATCCGTCATTTGGGTGATCCCGGCACGTTATAGGATATCAGTAACATATTAGTATACCAGTCTATGAAGGCGAAATACCCTCAATCCTCATTTTTCATTGGTTGGCAGCTGTCACACCTACGATTTTATAGGAACTTAAGAAGCGCATGTCAAGGTGTCATTTGGAATGGAATCAACAAGAAATGCCATACGGATGTTTGGATATGGTATTCCTTTTTAAAGAAACATTTCCACTGTTTAGAGTTGCATGTCAAAGTGTCTACAGCCTTGGTTAAGACAGTTATGACATAGGAGTTTGGCAATGTACTGGTGTCTGGTTAGCTTTCCCTTTTGCGTAACACTAAAGCCTGTCCCACACTAACGTAGCTCGTTTCTGCAGCGAAGCGTCAATGACGTCCACAAATTTACTACAAGTTTGTGAGCCAGTTCATTTCTAAATTGCACACAAAAATAGTGGGGGGGGGGGGGGGGGGTGTGTTCCAAAACCCTTTTTCTTTTTTCTTACGTGAAACCAAACAAATCATTTACAAAAATATTTTTTATACGATGATTGTATGGACTAAAGTAGTGTCGGAAATAGAATAAAAATTATTTTCGTCAATTATTTCTTTCATATTAAACTGACAAGTAAATATTTTGTAAATATCAATTTAATGACACTGTACCTAATTTAGCATTCACTTGCTTGGGCTGTCATTGATGTACAAGGTGGTGTTTACTCTTGAAATTAAAATAAAGATGTCGGTAAATAGATTTATGACCTTTATTGGAACAGACTATAACACATTTTGGTGGATATGTGGCAATTTCATTTACCCCTAAACAAACTTTTAATTTAAAACTGCAAGTTAACTGATTATTTTGAATTGCAGCATAAAGTATTAATTATGACCAGTATATTTCGTGAAGATAAATTCAATATAAGTACATTAGAAATTTACACAATCGTGCAAGCACTTAAAGGAGGGGACAATTAAGGCATTTGGCCTGGTATGCATATTCAACGATATATAATGCACATTATTGCTTAATATCAACAAGTATAATTGTTAGTTAATTAATAAAACGGTTAAATGTGAAAGCTATTTTATATAACGGGCGCAGCCATTTTGTACCATCCCAATGAATACGCCCCCTGGCGGGTTGGTGGTTACGTAATTAGTCTTTGAACTGAAGAAACAAAACTTACCTGATTTTTGCGGATGCATCTCAATGTTCTGTAATAATAGCCACCCAGTAATCCAGCAATAATTATGTATTATTTTTCAATACAAAATAAACCACCATTGTCAAAGTGTTGAAATAACTGTATTATGTTTTGTACATAAATTAACCCATGTACTGAAATAATAATCGGAGTGTTTTCTTGATAAATTGGTCTTCTCTTTCCGTGGCCTGTACCTGTGGTTCCTGATTGACAGGTGTATATTTAGAGGGTTCCCAGCATGGGCGTATGACCCGGGGGGGCAGGGGGGGCAATTGCCCCCCCCAAATTCGGGCAAAACAGTGGGGAAAATTCTGGCAGTTTTTATCTGGGTAAAATTTCGGGCAAATCAACCCCTCCAGCCCCCCTAAATCAAAGAGTCCCCATACGCCCATGGTCCCCAGATACTGTGTCTAGACAATAAAAAGATGTGCCTCTTTCATTAAGATCACAGGGTATTGTGTGATAACCACACAGATATCCCTCAAATCGTAATGGACTTTATCAGCCTTCCGTATTACTGTAAGTAGATTCTTGCGTAAAACCCTGATTAAGTAACTGTCCCATCTAAAATCACAAAACTACAAGTTGTACCAATTACGTCGTCCAAAGTAAAGAAAAGTATCACACTTGGGTATCGTGAGTGGTAATTTTGCTCGAACGTACCCTACCAATAGGTCCCTAATAATATGCATTTTTTCTTTGGATTTTTTAAAAAAAGAAAAATACTATAACTCCATTTCGTTCTATGATGCAAATTGAAATATATTTAGACTAAATGGCTACCCTATCAGTTTTATGTTGTTTTACAATCAGTTTGATGAAAGCGAAGCGCCTTGTCTAAAATTAGAGCGTTGTTTACACTGTGCATAGAGGACGTAAATTAGATTGAACGGTGCTGACGCCCCAAAGCTATACACACCCGGACGTCATTATTTTCAAAACGAAAAAAATAAAATGGCTACCCCCAGTTAGCAGGAATAATCATGTTTTTTTATTAACTCTAAAATTACGCTTTCTTCATTTGTTAAAGTGTCAGTATGTGTTAGTGGTCCGAGTATGTATCTTTCCAACACATACGGCTCTTGTTTGAGTTGACCCTACCTTTAAAGGTGCTATATCAGAAGTTATATGTGAGCATCTATTTGTGAGACCGGCCTCGGTGGCGTCGTGGCAGGCCATCGGTCTACAGGCTGGTAGGTACTGGGTTCGGATCTCAGTCGAGGCATGGGATTTTTAATCGAGATGTCGACTCCAAATCCTGAGTGAGTGCTCCGCAAGGCTCAATGGGTAGGTGTAAACCACTTGCACCGACCAGTGATCCATAACTGGTTCAACAAAGGCCATGGTTTGTGCTATCCTGCCTGTGGGAAGCGCAAATAAAAGATCCCTTGCTGCCTGTCGTAAAAAGAGTAGCCTATGTGGCGACAGCAGGTTTCCTCTAAAAACAGTGTCAGAATGACCATATGTTTGACGTCCAATAGCTGTGATAAGATAAAAAATCAATGTGCTCTAGCGGCGTCGTTAAATAAAACAAACTTTACTTTACTATTTGTGAGAAAGATTCTTCAATAAAAATGTATTTTCTGCTAGTAGATAAAATTATTTCCTATAATCATTTATGGGCATATAGTTTTAAAGGTGTAGGCTTTAAATGTTAAAGCAAAATTTAATAAAAACATGATTTGCAACTTTGAGATAGCACCTTTAATACCTTTAATGCTCCACAACTGGGTGTAACAAAGGTCGTGGTATGTACTGTCTTGTCTGTGGGATGGTGCATATAAAAGATCCTTTGCTGCTAATCGGAAAGAGTAGCCCATGAAGTGGCGACAGTGGGTTTCCTTTCTCAATATATACTACTCAAAAGAATTTAAGGGTCAGACGATATTTTCGACATTATTTTCTGAATGTCAATTATATTAGCTAGACCATAATGTCACGCATGGTATTGTTCCATTTTGACGAAAGTGGGTCTAAGCAACCCATAAATGAATTAAAATCCACTGTCATTGACACTGTCGACTAGTTCTAATGGCGAAAACGTGCTTACATTTGCACGTAAATTAGGGCGAAAGCGAAAGGTCTGCTAAGTGCCCATAACTTGCTTTTTCACAAAGCGCTTCATTTGCACGCTTTGCACGTGTATTCCATGTTCCCAGTGCTGAATTTCCGTATAATTGGAGCTTGCGTTCGTGTACGGTGCACACTCCAAATTCGACAATGGTACGACTTCAACTGACTATCGAAGATCGAGGAAGGGCTATTGCTTGGCTTCAGGATGGCAATATGCAAAGAAATGTTGCTCTGAGACTTGGTGTCAGTCAGAGTGTCGTTGGCCGACTGTGGCAACGGTACCAAGCAACGAATTCTGTTCGAAATCGTCCAAGTTCGGGAATACCCCGAAGCACTACAAATAGAGAGGACCGCTACATCACCAATATGGCTCTACGTCAACGCACAACCACTGCACGCCGATTACGTGACAATCTGCGGACTGCGACTGGAACTCGAGTGTCTGATCAAACCATACGCAATCATCTGAGAGCCAATAATCTACGCTGCCGTCGCCAGGCTGTTCGACCACCACTCCTACCACGTCACAGAATGGCCAGACGTCACTGGTGCACGCTTCATCTGCAGTGGCAACGTGTTCAGTGGGGTCGAGTGATGTTCACTGATGAGTCCAGGTTTAGTCTCCAGTTCAACGACGGTCGGGTTCGTGTCTACAGATGTCCTGGGGTGCGCTTCGCTGACGTTAACGTTAGACAACGTCACCAGTTCGGTGGTGGCAGCGTCATGGTGTGGGGCGGCATCTCTATTCACCACAGGACCCCCCTCTATGTGGTGGATGGCAATCTAAATGGAATCCGCTATCTGAATGAGATTATCCGGCCGTTGGTTCTCCCAGGCCTTCAGCAGATTGGCGGCGGGGCAGTTCTGCAGGATGACAATGCCAGACCCCACCGCGCCAGGGTAGTAACGGACTTTCTCAGACAACAAGGTATCGCCAGGATGGATTGGCCAGCATATTCGCCTGACTTGGCCCCAATAGAGGCACCTGGGACGAATTAGGCAGGAGAGTTCGGGATAACCATGCCCCTCCGGCCAACCTTCATGATCTGGGTCAACTTCTTATGGCAGAGTGGCAGGCCATTCCCCAAAAGTTCTTCAGACATCTGATCAACAGCATGAGGCAACGATGTGTCGAGTGTATTTGCGCCAGGGGTGGATTCACACACTATTAAACGAATGTTCTAATGTGTAAAATCCATGTTTGACAACCTTCAACTTTGACAGCATGTCATGTGACTTTCTTGTATACAGTGACATTTATTTGTGGTTTTTTGTAAATATGGAACAATAAATAAAAAAATTGGTGTAGTTTACATCGTCAATCTAATACACTCTGAAACTTATTTGGTTATAAATTTTTGACCCTTAAATTCTTTTGAGTAGTATATATGTGGTCCTTAACCATATGTCCAACGCCATATAACCGTAAATTAAATGTGTTGAGTGTGTCGTTAAAAGTAGAGTCAACTCAAACAAGAGCCTTATGTGTTGGAAAGATGTGTTGGAAAGATGCATACCCGGACCACCAACACATATGGACACTTTAATAAATGAAAAATGCATTATTTTAGAGTTAATAAAAAAAACCATGATTATTCCTGCTAACTGGGGGCAGCCATTTTGTTTTGTTTTTGTGACGTCTGGTGGTATAGCTTGGGGTGAAGTGACGTCAGTTCCGTCCATCTCCTCTATGCACAGTGTAATCAAACGCTCTAATTTATGACAAGGCGCTTCGCTTTCATCAACCTGACTTGTAAAACAACATAAATGACTTGATAGTATAATAAACTATTTAACTAAATATATTTCAGTAGAATGAAATGGAGTTATAGTATTTTTCTTTTTTAAAAAATCGAAAGTAAAAATGCATATTATTAGGCCTATTGGTAGGGTACGTTCAAGCAAAAACGACCACTCACGATACCCAAGTGATAATTTTCTTTTCTTTGGGACAATGTAATTGGTCAGTTTTGTGATTTTAGATAGAAAAGTCTACTTAATCAAGGGTTTTACAGAATTATTTACAGTAATAAAGCAGGACGGCCGTATGGTTAACACACAATACCCTGTGATCTTAATAAAAGAGGCACGTCTTTTCAGTGTGTCTAGACACAGTGTCTGGGGACTGTCTAAATATACACCTGCCAATCAGGAACCAAAGGTACAGGCTATGAAAAGAAAAGACCAATTAACCAAGAAAACACTGTGATTATTTTTTCAGTACATGGGTTATTTTATGTACAAAACATAATACAGTTATTTCAACACTTTGACATTGGTGGTTTATTTTGTATTGAAAAATAATATATTATTGTTGCTGGCTTACTGGGATGGCTATTATTACAGATTATTGTGATGCATCCACAAAAATCAGGTATGTTTTGTTTCTTCAGTTTGAAGACTAATTCCTGACGTGACACGTCAGGTATTATGTAACCACCAGCTCGCCAGAGGGCGTATTTACTGAGATGGTACAAAATGGCTGCGCCCGTTATATGTAATAGCCGTCACATTTAAGCATTTTATTAATTAACTATACAATTATACTTGTTGATATTAAGCAATAATGTGCATTATATATTGTTGAATATGCATTCCTGGCCTGAATTGTCCCTTCCTTTAAATAAAACAATTCCTTCTTCCTTCTTCTTCATTGAAAATAATGTTTTTTTGATGTGAGTGCGTGTGCGAATAATTTTAACATGCTCATATACCACTAGAGTTTCGAGCATGTCCGTCCCGGGGCCTGTCTCTGGATAGCCAGTGACTTGCTCCGGGACAGAACAAAATTAAGGGGATAATTTTGAAATTTACATCCAAAAATTAAGTAGTGGGCCTTTAAAATTTTGATGCGCATCTCTAATTAATATAATTAATAAAGAAAATTCTACTAATTAAATTTGGTCGCTAGATTAGATCGGGAGGTCAAAAAGAAATTAGATAGATAGATAAATAACACGCCTGATTTGGGATGGTGGGTAGGGGTTGGGTTGAAAATGGACAGAATTTTGAAAATAGCAATTAGTAAAAGAAATTAGTAGGATTAAAATTAGAAAGAAAAAAGTTACAAGCCAAAAATAATTGAATTGACTGCTCGGCTGAATATTTATATAATTTGGAGCATTTTAGAAGGACAGTCCAAAAATAAATAAGAGAAAGAAGAGAGGATCAGACTATTTAATAAAAAATTTTTTTTAATTTAGCATAAAATTTTGAACAAAGGTCTAAAAGTTTAAATCTATATGGTCCGGACCAGGGGGAGGGTAAGTTTGAGGTGGGCGGAATTTGGAATACGAATTTAGTAGTTAGGTCAAAGACCGAAGGCCAAAATGTGCTACAAAACTTTAAGTCCAAACAATAAAATTAGAGAGCTCAACCGAAAAGGTTTTAAGGTGATTTGAACAATTTAGACAGGCTGCCAAAATAAACTGCGTCGGACTGTTTACGAAAAAAAAACCCAAAAAAAACCCCATGAAATTCTGAATAGCGGCCAGAAATGTAAGTCCAACTAAACCCTAAAAAAGAAAGTACATGTCCTAGGAGAGGGTGCGCAGCGGAACTCATGGCAAGTTGATGTGATGATCGGCTCGGAACTTCGGGAAGAAGTGAGGCAGGTCGATGTAGCACTCTCCCCGAAGTATTGCTGAGTAGTCTTCCGGAAGTATCAGCTTGATAATCTGATGGACGATTGGATTATCCATGTCTGATTTCAGCAAGCCTTGCCGGTACATCCCATTCCACTCTGACGTCAGGTAGTAGGTGCGACTTCCCTCAATGTACTGGAACTGGTACCACCCTTGTCCAGTTGGTGTTGGTCTCCAGCTCTTGGTGACAAAGGGGCCTGGCAGCTGAGAGGTCGCAGTGAACTCCCCCTTCACACAGTCGCGGTACCGTCCAGGAAGCTTGTTGCGTGCGATCTGCCAAGTCGTGGGCTGTGTATCGGACAAGTCCTGGACTGACACCTTCCTCTTCTTGGCTTGACGCTCTGCAACCGCTGTCGCAACAACTCATGGAGACGCCGGTGGATTGGTTGGTGCAGATGACACTTTTCCTGTTTCCATTGGCGTTGGTGCTGCAGGGGGAGGGGCCGCCACTGCCAGTTTAGCCAACAGCTTTGGCTCCCCCTTTGCCGCTCCTGGCGTCTGCTGCTTCCGAGTAGTGGGTTTTTTTTATGCACTGCGCTAGTGTGGGTTAGGCTTAATGGTTCTCTTGGACCAAAACAATTTCCATTGCAGATAATGTTAAAATTGTCTAGTATCAACACATCCAAGTAGTACACCAGTAAAAAAAAAGGTGTGGGGTAAAATACTCGCCAGGCTCCATATTCATAAACGTACTTAAGTGAATATATGATACTTATCTATGTACTTTAAGTATGTATTTAGGTATCATACATTGACTTAAGTATGTTTATGAATACGGAGCCTGGTCTCTGTCATTCAAACTGTAGGGTTAAGAGGTTTGTCTTTTGGGGCTGGGTTTGTTTGGTTTTTTGAAAGGTGTTCCGTCTTTATATTAACATAAACGCCAGATCATTTGTGCAAAAGCTGTTATCGTTCATCAAAAAATACCCCAACATTATCACATTGCTGGTGTGAGAAAGATACTGCTATTCCAAGCCAAGCCAAGTCGGCCGATTACGGATTCTCCACGCAGAGTTCGACTCTTGTATAGCTTGTTTTGGACTGAATCGGGTCTGTTAATAGCAAATGCAAAGGCATTCTAGCGACTGTACCTAGTGTCAGACAAACTGGCCAATAATATTAACTTTGTGACTGTCAGAGCATGCCAATACATAGCCTCATCTGGCTCATGCGAAGGTACCTATGCAGCTACCGTTATATTAATTCAGTTTAAAACCAATTTTACCTGTCACAAGAGCATGTACCATGTATTACGAACATGCACCGCAGTGCGCGAGATCTTGTGCCACTGTCACAGGAAAATTTCTCGTTACTATGAATCACATTTTACAGAATTTCTAATTTTCAACGAATCGAAATTAACGTTGATAAACTTTGGTTAAATTATATCAAGGTTTTAAAATGTTTGACAAATATCATCTACAGATCAATATTATACTTGTTTAAGCCTAAATTGAAATTGGTTAAATATTTAAAAAACAATCTTCCCTGATAGCGTTTAAGTTAGTCCTAGCATACAAAATTTTTATTTTTGTATTTAGGATAGGAAAAAAGCTACGAAAATCGCTAATCTTAGAGTCTCATTTGAATATTGTTGCCCATTAACCTTTTCATTTTTGTATTTTGTGCTGGGATATCTGTAAACATTCATTCATTCATTCATTCTGAATTACTGAAAAAAGTTGTTCATGTAAACACTAAAACCAGACGAACGACTTATTGGTTGTCTGAAAAATTCAAATTTGATATCCTGTCAGTACCGGTATAATGAGGGATCTAGACTGATATCATTCATATAATACATGTAAAGGTACAGACTTTAAACACTAAGGCATATTTTTCATCTAGAGCCTAGTTTCAACCTGTAAAAATGGTCTCTAAGTTTGGTTAATTTATAGACTTGTAACAAAGTTGGATACAACAGAGTGAAACGAGAGTCTGTGATGTTGAAATACACTTTAAAGTAGACTAAAACGTCACTCCATAACCGTTACTTCTCAGACGCATGTGCATTTTTAAAAATATAAAAAATACATGTTGTGGTATTAGAAACACCAGGATGACCAGAAACACTGGTTGTACGGAAATGGATAATCTAAGCAATAAAATATAAGTAATGTTTGATTTCAGTGATCATAAACGGCTCTAGGCTAATGGTGCAAAATATACAAGGGTCTGTCCTTTTAATAGTTTGGTGATTAACATCTTAAACCCTGTTGAAATAATTCTGCTTTTTTTCTCTTTGTTTATTGACACCACTACATTTATTTGTTGTTGTTGATGTTGCAGGTATTAGGTTAAAAAGCAAGTCTCTGATACTAAACAGTCGAGCGACCACTGCATCCCTTGCTGCTACCCGAGAACTACTTGACAAACAATTACAGGACATCCGCGATGCCGGAACGTGGAAAGCAGAACGGATTATCACGTCGGCCCAGGGAGCAAACATCAATGTTAAAGGGCAGACAACTAACATACTCAACTTCTGTGCCAACAACTATCTTGGATTATCGGTATGCCATGTCTCAGTATTGTGTTGGCCTCATGCTTATAAAGCTGTGGTGGATCCAGAAAATGCATTGGGGGGGGGGGGGGGGGGGGGGGGGGGGGGGGGGGGGGGGGGGAACCTGTTATGATAATCACCATTCGTATTATTTGAATCCTCAGTTTTATATGATTCCCACTTTTGTAGTTAACCAACCAACATGGCAATATACATGATCTTCTTTACCACGCTTTGACTTAATATGCTTATTTAGTCAACCAACAAACAACTAGAAAATATAACATGGTGGCAGCTTGTTGAAACGAACCATTTCTCACACAGTTGTAAGTGTAAAAAAAAAACCTGACATTCTTATTGCTCGATTAAATCGCCAATCGGTCAACAAAACACGAGTGTCAAAAGGACATTAAAATGGCGCAAATTCCATTAATGTATTGGTCATCAACCGACGTTGGGAAAACATTGAGTTTATTCAAACAAACGATACAGTTATACTGCTCTGAAAATAAAACGGGGAATTGGTAACGAAGGACTTTGTAGATTAAATGCTTCTAGTCTATCAAATGACGAACTCGATAACCCAAACAGCCTATGGGAATATTTTGAGAAGCAGTTAAAGCTGCAAGTCAACTTCAGAGTATATAGACTAGAACTTATGCTGTTTCGCCAGAAAAGCACTGAAAGTGTAGATGAGTTTGTCACTTGTAAAACATTAGCCCTAAAATGCGAATTTTCGAATCCGGAACTGCAAGAACGAATTCTTGAACTTCTCATAGCAAGTACACCATTCGAATCCTTCCAACAGACCTACTAGGCCAACCTAAAAGTTATGATCTTGCACACGCACTAGATGAAGGAAGACGATACGAAGCAATCAGTGCAGGACACCAACAAGTTAAAGATTTGCACACACCAAAATCTGAAAATATACTCAAAATGTGTTCTGATTGTGGTTTGAAGCACAAGTTCAAATCATGTCCAGCCTATCACGACACATGCAATTCGTGTGGTGCCAAAGGACATTGGTCGAAAATGTGTCGCAAAACTAAAAACCACAAAAAGCCGAACATCCGACGAGGACGATCTAAACGTCGTCAGCCTCATCAACGTTCACATAATCAAGGCGAATTCAACGAAGTTAAAGCCGAAGAACAGTCTGACAGTGAAGAGTACTCTCTGACTACTACTCAATCACAGTATCAGACAAGTGCATGGATACAGTCGACAAAATGTCACATGATAATGCCTTCACAACACTGAAAATTCAAGCACCAAATATCACAGGAAGGCATAACTTGAAACTAAAAATCGACACTGGCACTTCAAGTAATACCTTACCTATTCAAACGTACAGGCAGATGTACGGTGAAAAGCCATTTGGTGAAATTCTTGAACCCACTACGAAACGTAACGCTTTCAACTTACAACGGCGAACAAATCAAATGTGTAGGAACTATCAATTTGAAATGCCAGTTCAATAACTCTAAATACCATGAATCTCTTTTCTATGTCGTGGATGTGCCAGGTCCAGCAATCGTAGGATTACCAACGTGAAATCCTAAAATTAGTCACAATAAACTGCGAGTGTGGTACTCTTCAAATGTCAAAATCATATAATTCCGTCAATGACCTGAAGAAGATATACCCACAGCAGTTTGACAACATTGGCAATTTTGAAGGAACAGTAAAACTGTACTTAAAAACAGATGCAGAGCCATACTGTGATCCTCCCAGGAAGACAAGATCAAGGCTGAACTTGAGAAGTTAGAAGAATCAGGAGTCATACGAAAAGTCAATGAGCATACAGATTGGTGTTCGTCAATAACATACGTCACAAAGAAAGATGGATCCATCCGAGTGTGTCTCGATCCTTTTCAACTAAACCAAGCTTTTAGACGATGCCCGACTAAGATACTAACACTGGAAGAAATCAATCCGACATTTGCAAAGGCAAAATTCCTCTCAAAACTGGACGCCAAGGCAGGTTATTGGTCTGTACACCTCGACAAATCCAGTCAACTCCTCACAACCTTCAGAACGCCATTTGGAAGATTCTGCTGGACAAGATTACTGTTTGGGCTATCAGTTAGCCAAGACATCTTTTAGCATCACATGACAGAGATACTCGAAGGTTTGCCAAGTACCGTCGGTATCACCGATGACGTGTGTGTTTGCGGAGAAACAGAAGAAGAACACGACCACAATCTAACCATGCTGATGGAAAGAGCGAAAGAAAAAGGTCTGGTTTTCAACTCTGACAAATGTTTTATCAAAAAAACATCAATCGAATTCTTCAGGAACATGTATACCGACCATGGTATCATCCCTGATCCTGCCAAAGTCAACGACATCAAAATGATGCCTACCCCAGAGACGAAAGAAGATTTACAACGCTTCTTAGGTCTCATGACGTACCTGAGCTCGTATATTCCAAATTACAGCGCAGAATCAAAACCATTGAGAGAACTACTGAAGAAAGACATTGTTCCTCTGGGACTCCAATCACCAAGCATGTCTAGACAAGCTCAAGACTCTGGTGACTGAAAAATGATGTCTCACCTATTACGACGTTGAACAACCCTTAACACTCGAGGTCGATGCATCTCTCAAAGGACTGGGTGCAGCACTGCTACAAGACAGGCCAATAGCATTTGCTTCCAAATCCTTGATGCCAACACAATCGTCTTACTCAAACATCGAACGAGAAGCACTAGCCCTGGTGCATGGAATTCAGCGATTTCACACATACCTCTACGGTCGCAGATTCGTTTTAATCACTGATGTGCCCCTCCACGTCTTCAATGCATGTTCCTGAAGCTGACGGGTTATGATTTTGATCTGATTTACTGACCAGGCAGTGAAATGACATTAGCTGATACACAATCACGACTACCAAACCCGGCGAACAACAAAGAAGTTGAGTTAGACGTCAGAGTAGACAACATGGATGTCAAATTGGATCTCATCAATTTTGGCAGTCTCAAACAAGAAGAATTGAAGAAAGAAACCAATGCCGATCCAGAACTGAACATTCTGTAAGAAGTCATCATCACAGGATGGCCAGACAACCTGAAATTACCTGTTCAAGCCATTCGTCCCTACTGGTCATGCAGAGACGAGCTAGCAGTGGAAGATGGAATAATATTCAAAGGGAGACAAGTTCTGATTCCAAAATCTCTACAAGGAGATATTCTCAATCAATTACACGCTTCTCATCAAGGAATCGAGAAGATAAGGAAACTCGCTCGTGAATCGTATATTGGCCGCTGATCAATAATGACATTGACAGACTTGTCAAAAGTTGTCCCTTTTGCCAGGAATTGCAATCCCAAAATGCTCCAGAACCATTACAGCCACACGAAATTCCAACAGCTCCATGGAAGAAGCTAGGAACAGATTTAATCCAGATAGAAGACGAGCACTATCTCGTTGTTGCAGACTACTTCTCGAAGTACCCATTATTGAAGCAGATTACCACCCCAGTGACGAGCAGTGCGGTAGCTCGTGAAATGAAATCTCTGTGTGCTATATTCGGTAAACCAGACTCCATAATAAGTGATAATGGTCCACAGTTCACAGGACAGCCATTCCGCGATTTTGCCCAAGAATGGGGAATCACACTGTTGACATCATCACCGCATTATTCCAGGTCCATTGGTTTGCTGAGCGAATAGTCAGCACAGTAAAACACATCAATATCAAATGCTTGAAAAACAATCAAGATATTGTGACCTTCCCGATCCACAATAACCACTAACTGGATTAAAAACTTTAATAGACCGCAGAAGTCACGTGTATCAAGATTGATAAATCCGAATTATCCAATCATGGTACTAAACAATTGCCATGTGTACAGGTTATCACATGCAATTAAATACAATTATTAGATATAGACTGTGTGATATTTAATATCACATTATTCAATGCAATAAACTAATTGCCCGATTAATAAATTGACTAAATAGCTAAAACATTGAGCACACACGTTCTTGACAAAATTACATAACAAGTAGCAAGTGTTTAAATGTTTTTATATAAAATATATATGTTTAAATACATAAAGTTTTCCCACAGAATTCTGGCGTTTAAGTTAGTAATTAATAGTCACCAAACGAAAATCAGTCCATGACGAAAAGTTCAATGCACGACTGCCAAGGGCTGCTAAACAAGATGACCGGTCGCCGCTCCTTCATGCCTTGTTGACGTGGTAACTTCTGACGGTGCTGGACAGGAGATACTCTAACTTCGAGTTCTGAAGATTGTGCGTTGATTCCCAGTTTATATAGGCATCTGAAGACGTGTGCAACAGAATGCACTCCACAAGAACATCGTGCAGAACTCATAACTTACGATGTAAATTAATTCGCCGACCAATCAAATCATTCCAAAAACGAAAAGCCACCAGACAGGTGCTCCACAGATCACGGTCTGGCTATACGAACAGACAAAAACAAAATGTCAGCCACCTTGCCGAACACATGTCTGCTCTCCAGGTAAGTCATTATTTTATTATTTCAGCACGCCGTCGTTGTTTAAACACATGATAGGACATAATGAGATATGTCCGCCACAGTTATATTTTATTCTCTCCAGCCAGCGAAACACATAGTCTTCCATATTACATAACCCAAAGCCAGATTTAACTTAAAACCAGATTATCATAACATCTCCCCCCAATTTTTCAAAAATATTGTTTTAATAAAACAATATTTTTTGTTCATTATACACACTTGGGAACACATTCATA